>NW_026596166.1:13278069-13322583 GCF_907164565.1 Psammomys obesus | reverse complement strand
TATATATATATATATATATATATATATATATATATATATATATATATCATTAATATATATTAATGATGAAAAGGTGGAAAGGGAGAGAGCACCTGCAGGAAGAGGCTCTCCCAGGAATTAAGGGGTAGGGAGGTGAAAGGGACTCGGGGTGAGGGGGTTTCACATTCCAAGCTTCCCTTTAAGGGAAATCGCGGCAGTGACACCGCGCCAAACCATTGAATCCAAGACCGCAAGAGCCCGTGTTCCCCCGCGGGGATAAATCAAGTGCAAAGCCACTGGTTCCTCTGAGTGCGAGACTGTTGGCCCGACCCAACTCAGAGCCCCAGCGGAGGAGCCGGGGGAGCCGCTCGCAGCCCAATCCGCAGCGCGCTCTCTGCCTCCTTCCAGCTCCCTATAACGTGATGAAGTGTAAATCAAATGCCACGCCAGGAGGGGCCCCGGAACGGCGCGAGCCGTGCATCTTAGCTCCGCAGCCTATCTTGCCTAGGAATCACAAGGTCACCATAGCGTCGCGGTTCCACTCACCGTACACTCCTTGGCCAGAGATCCCCTCCAGGAGGACTGTCAGCAGCCACACGAGACCGTACACTAAATCCATCTTCACGTGAACATGAACATATCCAGCCCAGGGGGGACGCAGCGGGACCTTCCGGAGGCCAGCGGCCAGCCAGGCGCGCTCCACTTGTGCCCGGGCCGAGCCGAGGTGCCCGGGGAACTGCCGGCAACGGGAGGAAGCGCCTTCCGTCTGTCCTTCCCCGGCTGGCGGCCGCGAGCTGAGCGCTGGAGACCCACACACCCCACACTCGACCCACGCACCCCACACTCCAGCACACACACTCCCACACGCACACCACACACGCACACACGCGCAAGCACCCTCGCGAACACACTCCCACTACACAATACCCCGATCCACGCACTCACACGCAAGCCGCGCTCACACCGGGCGCCTGGGAAAATCGCAGACGCCGGGGAGGAGCAGGGGGCGGTGATGGGAAGCTGAGCCGCGAGGACGAGGGTTCTTCGGGGGGAAGCGGCTCCGGGCTCCCGGCGCGGGCAAGAGGGGAGACGCCGGCAGGAGCCCCGGGGGCGCCTCGCGCGCTGCGAACCTCGCCGGACAGCCAGGGAGCAGGAAGTGGCCTCTGACCCGGGCACGAAGTGGGGCTCCCTCGCCCGGGTTCGCCTTTACAAAGTAACTCGCGAAGGTCCCCAGAGGAGCGTCAAGCGGCGGCAGCGGCTCGCCCGCCTGCAGTCCGGAGCCCCCAGCCTTGCTGTCTTGCCTTCCCCCATTCCATCAGTTGCCATTGCAACGCCAATCCTGTTACACGACACAGACTCGCATCGCCGAGCGGGGAGAGGAAGAGGAGGAGGAGGAGGAAGAGGAGGAGTGGGAGACGGGGGATGGGGAGGAGGGAGCGGAGGAGGAGGAGGACAGGGTAGGGCGAAAGGGTCCAAGCGGGAGCGGAGTGCCCGTCTGGAGCTCGCCAGGCACCAGCCTCAGCCGCCGCCGCCGCCGCCGCCGCCAAGGAGGCTCTCCCAAACAGCCTGGAGCGCCCCGCCGGCCAGGAGGGTGCTCCCGGCGGCCGCACCGATCCCGGGAGCCGAGAGCAGAGTCCGAACACCGCCACTTGCAGGAGAGGGAGGATGCCGAGCGCAGAGCAGAGCCGCGCGCTAGCCACGCGTGCCCACCCCGTACCGCGCGTCCTCTTCGCTTCCGCGCCGCCCCCGCCAGGTGGAGGGGGTGGGGGGCGGTCGGGACTGGCGGGAGTTTAGCGGACCCGGGAGCCGCCGCGGAAGGGCTTCCCTACCCGGGCTAACGGAGTGCTGGCATCCGGAGTGGAGCGGAGGAGCGGCTGCCTGCTGAGGGCACCCCGGCTGCTGCGCGGCCGCCTCGCGGGCCGCATTTGCGGCACAGATGCCCGAGCTGGGCGGAAGAGCGCCTGGGGCCCTATGCTTGCCCGGGATCCCTGGATGGACGCTGGGGGGGTTGTTGCGCGCCCCGGAGGCGATGGGAGGGAGGAGGAGGAGGACGGAGGAGCGGCAGGACGCGGAGCGCAGGCGGCTAGGCTGCCGGGGAGGAAGGCTGTGTGTGGTCACGTTGTGCGCTACGTGCGGGGAGCGCGAGGCTGCTAGCCGCAGCCCGGCGACGTCAAAGCCGAGTGCGCGGCCCGGCCGCCTTCTCCGGAGCCTCCCCGGCTCCTCCTCGGCTCTGCTCAGCGGGGGGTCAGCCCTGGTGCTCAGCAGTTTGGTCAGCGCCAAGGGGCTCGGCTAGGTGGTGGCACCCAGTTTCCCTTCCTCCCCGGGGAGGCCCTCCCTGGTTCTCCCTAGCTCGCGGGGGCGAGAGCCCCGTAATTCATTTCCGATGCCGCCGCTGGCGTTTGCACGCGGAAGGGAAGGGCCGGCTGCGTCCTCAGACACGCGGTAATTACAGGACACCTTATCCCCTCCCTGCCGTCCAAGGTCTTCCACGATCCGTTCTGCTTGGCTAGAGGGCAGAACAGGCCAAGGCATTGGGAAGCCGCATCGCACTTCTCGATCTCTGTCATATTTTCGTAGAAATATGGTCATCATAACAGAGGAAGGCTGTTGGGGGAGGGAAGAGCACCAGGGATTCAGAGAGGGTCGGATTTATATGCAGCGCCTCCCTGTAGTTAAATGCTCTCTTAAATGAGAGACAAGGTTCCGTCTTTGAGATAGGGTCAGCTCCGAGGAGCTTAAAATTTTCTCTATTACAAGATGATCAGAAAGCGGAAGCATTTTTAATGTTACACTAGCACGAGTGTGGAACTAAAGAACCAAAAACATAATGGGGAATGGCTGAGACCTTCCGAGCAGCGTTGAGATGTTTCTTACTCAAATTGCTGTTTACTGTTTACAATCCACTCAGTTAAAAGATGGTAGCGGAGTGAGTGAAAGGGTTAAGCGCGTTATATACGTGGGGGGGAAAAGTTATTTTCAGCAAAATCTGGAGAATGCTATTCATTTCTCTGTATCCATAATAAACTGGTAGAAAACACTGCCACTGCGGGGTTCCTCCACTCTTGTGCTTCTGCTGGGGACCCAAGCACTGGAAATGAATAGCCCTCTGCACGCCCACCACCCTTTCCTCACTTCAGGGAATTGTGATTATGATTTTTGCAGGGCGTGAGCTAGTGTTTGCTCTCTGGGCTTACAGGGTATGAAGAACCAAGGATTTCCGAGGGTGCCCAAGGGTGGTTCACAGTGCTGAGCACCTTGCATGCAGGAGAGGCCACTTTTCAGGAGATGGAGTGAAGTATCACTTGAGAAGCAAAATTCATTGTGTGGTATTTCAGAAAGAAGATGACTGAGGTTCACTTACTGGTCACAGAGTTGCGGGGCGGGGGGGGGGGGTATGATCTTGGTCTTTTTGAAGTATCTTGTTCCCACACACTGCAGCACAGTGACTTTCAGGGTGTGCAAGCTCAGAATGTATCTTGTGAGGGGCTCTGTGAAGTGCTTATATCCTGTAGGCACTTCATATTATTGCTACACATTTTAACCCTTAGTTGTGAAGTCATAGGGTCAGTGATCCTTTGCAAAACCTGACTGGAAATTGTAGCATGCTGATCAATCAGTGTTTCACTGTGATAAAGGATCCCAGAAAGAAAAAAATATATATGGTTCTAATGTGATTGAACTTGAATACTCAACACCAGGGACACGGAGACTTAATTTCCATTGAATGTATGCCTCTGCATAGATTTTAAAATACCACCATAGAACCCTCAGCAATTCATTAGGGAAATATTGGAGTTTGGAGAATATGTGGAGAACCCGATCATTTCCAAATCTGTTTGAATAACTGAATTAAGTATTTAGGAAATAATTAGGTACAGCTACATTGTGACAGACACTGCCCTAAATAACGGATAAAGGACCAACACACATAATTCTTCCTTTCACTCAATTTTTAGGGGCCAGAATGTGCCTGGCCAATACATGTATTGTCGCTGCAAGTGTTATCCACAAAGTCTTATAAAACAGGATCGGGGCAATTTAACATACAACTATGGGTTGCATTGTACAATAGTAAAAAGAAAAAAACTACACTAGACTAAATGTAGGCATATTCTATAAAAACATTATATAGATAACTTTACAGAGTGAGTCAGCCAGCTTATTTAGCCAAGCACTGACCGAGCAGGAATAGTTTTGTAGTCACACCTTATCACTGGCTACTTCAGGCCTCCAGGTGGTGAGCCTGAGCTGTGGCTGAAAGACAGTCAGGAGGTGTCATGGCAGACAGGAGGAACTGAGACAGAGCCTTAGCCCCAGACCTGTGGGATCAGCCACAGGACACTATATGTAGCCCAGTTAGAGAAGCTTTCCCCAGAAGCAGTGTGATTCACATTTAAGCCACCTTCATGTACTGAATACATGGGTTATAGGGGATTTAACACCTTAAGCAATCCTCCGTGACAATGCTAACATGATCCATTCAACAGTATTCTATCATTAACATGCACAATTGTGGACACTAATTTGTGATGACAGGTCACAAAAACTTAGAGGTTATCCCTTGACACTCTGAATTAGTTTAGTCACCTGTTGCACCTTTATTAACTACGGTTTAATTTAATATTAAATAATCATTTAATATTTAATAATTCCATCTCTATTCCGTAATATGTTTCAACCTAAATAGCAAGAGGAAGACAATGTCACTGAAGGAATCATTGTATCCACTCAGGTTAGTAGAACAAAAATAAGATAGGAAAGACGTGATGGTGCATTCTTGTCATCCCAGTACTGAGGGGGCTGAGGAAAGGAGATGATGAGTTCAGGTTCAACATGGACTACACAGTAAGGCCCTGTCTCAGAAAAAAAGAAAAAGAAAAAGATGAAATGCTAATCTAGAGATAGAACTGAGAAGGAAAAATGCAGAACTTCCATAGCAAATCTGTCTCCATTTTCCCAACCTAGTCCTTTATCATAATACAAATACTAGACCTCATGTGCTATATTTATTCTGCTTCCTATTCCTCTGGCAGCTAAATTTTATCACACAAACTCCCATCCACACTACTCCCTGAGCCAGATTATAAAAAGAAACAGGGATGAGAAAAATCGTTATTTATCTTCATGCAAGCTTTTGGGAAATCTACTCACAGACAAAACCAACACCTACCTATATTTTCCTTGGTCACAGACTCCTGACCCACACCACAGGTGGTGTGGCTGTCAGCCAGCCAGATTAGCTGCATATCTGAACCATTAGTTTAGTCATGTATGTTCATTTCTGGTATTTCTAAAAATTTGCTAAGCTCCACTGTCCTGTATCTCGCTTATACACCTGAGACCTAACCATCCCTTGAGCAAAGAGCCAATCTTTTCAAAGCTAACTCGGGTTACAATGAAGTCGGATAAAACTTCCAAATTGGAACTATACTTCTAGTATGCAAAATATTTGAAAACCAGTAAAAATACATTTAGCAAAAATCATCATTCATCAGGTTTCTTTATTTTTACTTAGCTATAGATTTCAATATTAAAAGTCTAAGCACAGTCATATGGGACTGATTGTTTCAGATGCTAAGGAGAGACAGGAAGGAAGCATGACATCAAATTAGGGATGTCCTAGCTGGTCCAAAAGCCATATGGAAAGTAGTGACACTTTAGCAGTAGAATCTACCCAGCAGTGCTAGGTATGAGCTGATGACTAGTTTGTGGAAGTATCATGGACCCTCAACAAGGCCTTATTGTGAATAAAAGAATGATAATGGTAACTGATAATACTAAAAATAAGGAAATGAAGCTAAATGTCTCTTAAATGGACTGAACAAGCCTAAAGGGAGATACTCAGCCTGATTAAGGAACAAAACATCCAAAGAAAAGCCCTTGGACAAAGAAAATCTAGAGTCCAAAAAAAAAGGTAGGTGCCTAGCAAAGACTACACACAGATTCTGGTCTGAGAGGATGCAGTTGGTGGGGGTGGGGCTAGGGCCTCATATGTTCACTGTGGTGGCCTCTTAGAGGCATCTGGCCAGCTGAACACAATCAGGAATGTTAAAGCTCTTCACAGTCTATTTTTAACTTGAGAGCAATAGCATAATTAGGAAAGCTTTCACTCATTTGGCAAAGAGTAAAATTGTCTTAAAATCTATACATCCTGAAAAGCAAGCATTCTAGTCCTTAGTTCTAGATGCCCAGGAATTTGTGACCCACTCCAGATCTGTACCAATTTTAATCTCAACCCATGATTAAAAGCCTACCCTTACATGTTATAACTTTGGTAATTTGAGTACCCTGTTCTAGATTAATTCTGGCTCCTTTGAACTATTATTATTCTGATACTATTTCATGGATTCCAAAGCCAGTGTTCATCATGGGGCAAAAGAATAAAGCATGTAAGGGAAAAACCGAACATTGACATCAGCATACCCCGGGCCCGACCCTTACAATATGACCTTAATATCCTTATCACATGTACAGAAGGAGGAAAATGAGATACCATGCTCAGAATCTGGTAAGGGGCACTCAGGAATTAGTGTTAATACTGTTGTGATAATATTCATTATATCAGAGCTTTCATGTGTGGGGTTAATGACAAGTGATTTTCATCTTGCATTAGCTGACATCTTACAGTCTCCAGTTTCATGAATATGGTGAAGCATTACATTACTTGTTTTAGTCAATGTTCATCTGTCCTACTTCTGTCTATTCACATTGAATCCTGCAGATTTTCTTGCACTTTATCTGAAGGGTTTCGGTAGTTCAGTACTGGAATAGCTTAATATCTCCTGAAAACTTGAAAAAAAATTGAGAGTACAATTCTACTTTAAGATTATTTTTTCAAGTGTTCCATTTCCTGTTGTATCCTTGGAGAACTCCATATATTAAATATTAATAGAGAGATGCTCACTGTGCCTGGCTTACATGTTTAAAAAAATGCATTAGCATGACAAGAAGCTAAGACTTGGAAATCAACAATAAACCAGATTAAAGGCAGATTAAAGACCAGCATCCAAGCTACATCAGAAATGTTGTTGAAAACATAAGTAAATACACGGTTTCTGAAGAATAATAAGTGATTTGATTAACTCACAGATTGGGTATAAAGGACTTAAATAGAGATTATCAAAAATTTCTCCATGAGATTTGAAACCATGTACAGATGTCTAGGAAATAGAAAATAGAGGGAAGGAAATCTAGATCCTAAACAAGTGATGGGTTTGATTTGCTATCACAACATAATACTTAGAACAATGTGGTGTTTTTTTTTTCACATTTTCCATCAGTTTATTTATCCTCATAACAAAGTATTACCTCAGCCAATGGAGGTAAAATGTAAATAGGAAGCACTAGGGAGATTTTCTGGATTTCTCCTTTTGTTCTTACACAGTGCTGATTTGCTGGGTGGTCCTGGAGAAAAGTTTCTCCCTGCACTCTGCACCCTAGGTCTATCTGTAGTTGAACTCTGAGCATTTGACACACACCTTCCTGCATCTGAAGCTCCCATCATCACCTACAGCCACTGACTCAGAGTAATGCCATGTCCTTCTCTTTCAGCCTCAGGCTTCCCCAGCCCTCCAGCTCCCAAAGCACATCTCATTTGCAGCTTTTGAGGCATTTGTATTAGAAATAAAGGGTGATAGAAAGAGACTTTCTGCAATGGGATCCTTGAAGTATAAAGAACATGTTTCTCTCCTCCATCTGCTCCCTCCCACATCTATCTTCTCCCCTACTTGACCCCTCTCATTATAATCCTCCCAACACATCAAAAGGAATTTTTTTTTGCTTCCTTGTAAAGATATTAAAATAATCCTAATTCAATCTTTCTTTTCCTCTGCTCCACGGCTTATAGAAACACTGCTATAGTTTAAATCTGATGTAGAGCTTAGTTATTGAAAGCCTGAATCTGGTCATTCCCACTATATTTTTTCTCTCTCAAACATGTAGCAGTGCTTTTTCCCTCTCATGTCTGTCATTTCTCTGAAGGATGTTCAACTTCAGTAAAGCAGCAAGAATTACAGGGAATCTGAAGTAACTCAAATATAAATTGAATAAAGAAATATTTTTCAAACTATTAGCTATGGCTAGTGTCCCAATCATCTATAAATATACTGGTAAGATATGAGTACAAGGAACCAACTATTTAGGTGGCCTAAGAAGGGAAGACATTATATTCACAACTCAGAAGCAAACCCAAAGGCATGTAGGTCTAGTGTAGAGTGCATTCCAGAGAAATCTGAAAATCAGTACCTTCAAGGATAGAGAGAACATGCAGGGAAGAAATTATGAGGCAAATATCATAAGACAAGACAAACATGTCACCCAGTGTTTCCTAACAAGCAAGAAGGCAAGACAAAAAAATGTGGCAGGGGACAAGGAGGGTGAACTGGGTTGGACTGTTTCACCCAGAGTTCAGGTCTGTCTCAGAATCCCAGGGTTTCATCTTATTTGAAGATAAACCTGTAGCAGGTAAAGGTTAGTTATGATGGAGTCATACTATGGTCGTGTTGCTTTATTCTAGAATGATATGTCTGTATATGAAATGGAGAGGAGATAGGAGACAAGGGATATAGGATAGCTGAAGCATGTTTGCCTAGCATGCATGAGGCTCTAGGTTTGATGAACAGCAAAGAAAACACAATGGAAATAAAAGACAAAGAAGTAGAAGCATAGGGAAGAAAATCATTTAACAACAAAAGTAGATATGGAAGTGATGAGTCTTCAAGTCAAGGAATAAAATTACTCCCAGCAACTTCAGAGAGAAAGGAAAGATAAGGTTCACATTTCCCGTTAGAGGTGCTTTGAAATTGATTTATGATTTCACCTATTGGCCCTCAAAGCCTGTAAGAAAAACAAATTAGCATCACTTTACGCCACCTAGATTGAGGTCATATGTTACAACATTCCCAGCAAGCCTGGGTAGATACTTGCACATGCGCATAGTTGAAATAGACTTTGGTATGCTGGCAGACGATTCTGGAGCCTGTCTCCAGCATCCTTTCTCTGGGGGGTTTTCTTCTAGGTCTTTATGGAGTCTCCCTGTCATAGTCCGAGCCAATCAAATAGGCTTTGTAGACAGGAGTGTCAACATTCTGTAAGATATATTACTTGCGGCAGAAGATGGCATTCCAAAGGAATACTGTTGAATAAACCATTAAAATGATGATTGTTTAATCCACAAAGAATCAGGACAACTAGAATCAAGGAACTTCCATTCCAAGCTAAAACTTCAGTGACATGCTGGAGAGACAGTTCAGGGTTAAAGAACCCTGACTACTCTCATACAGGAACCTTGGATAGATTTTTCAACATCCATGAGGAGGCACATAATTGTCCATAACTCCAGCTTGGGGGAATTTGATCTCCTGACTTCCTTGAGCACCCATGCATGTCCAGAGATGTATATGTAGGCAAAACATGTGCACACACACAAAAATAAATAAATAAATACACCTCAAAATAAGTAAAACTTTAGTGAGGTCACCCTCTCTAGATAGGGTTGAGGAATCCTGGGATGTTTGGTTAAGAGGTTCAGTTAAGAGGAGGAAGAGGTGACAGTGCTAGTTTGGATATTAGGAATAGTCCTTTGGTTATCAGGGGTCAGCAAGGGTCAAATTCCTCTCCTCGGCTCTCTTGCTCCTTTCTGACAAGAAGGGAAACTGTGTCCTATTTATCTACCACTTAGAGCAGAGATTTCTAACTATTTCGGATGAATTTTTATTTTCTATCACAGTAATAAACAGATTGTATATGAAGTAGCAGATTTACCCACATTACATATTTTTCGTCATAAAGCAAACACCCTTCACACCAGATGCAAATTTGTCTTCATTATTATATTAGGTTATTTTAATCAATAAAAAAATAATTTTACTTGTTCATGGGTGTATTATCATATTTTAATATATTAATACAATGTATAATCACATATATGTGTATTTGGCTTATTCATCACATCAAATATTTGGCATCTCCTTGTGTTGAAATCAATTTACAATTGTAGTTATCCATTCATGCTACAGAACACTAAATATCATCCTTCTTATCCAATTGTAGCCCTGTACTCAGTAACTGTTCTCATCTTCTCACTATCTCTCTTCCTTAAAACCTTTTCAGTCTCTGATAATCACTATTTTACTCTTTATTTCTGTGGCATCAACCTTGTTAGTATCCTCCAAAAAGTAAGAATAACCAATATTTTTTTTTCAGTCTAACTGATTTTACTTTGGGTAATGCTCTTCCATGTTTATGAGGCCACACATGATAAGACTGTATTATTTTATATAACTGGACACTAGTACCTGGTCTCTGTGGAGCATATTTAGTCATGTATCCATGAATAGAACCTAAATTATTTGAGTCTATGGAATGGTATGGTAGACATATGAATTCAGCTGGCTCTTTTTTCATCTTCACTAAATCCTCTCTCTTCTCCACTTCACCCTCTTTTCTTTTCTACTTCTCTCTGGTCCTGCTTTCTTATTTTATCATCCCTCTCTTCTTCCTTCCCTGGCTACCTTTCTCTTTCTCTCTTTTCCAATAGTTTTTATCCCTCTCCCCTCCTCTTTGTTTTTGTCTGCCCATTCACTGTGTGTGTGTGTGTGTGTGTGTGTGTGAATTTCATACATAGGAATTTGTCATTTTTGTTGTAAAATTCCTTAATCTCATTAGAACTTTATTAATAAATAATTTATAGGTGTTGTAAATATGACAATATCTAAGTTTTATCAACTGATTTTTTATCAATATATAGAAATGTTAATGTTATTTTGAAAAGTGGTCTAATTTTCTGCAGATGAACTGAAATCTCATACATTCTAGTAAGTTTTGATAAAGACTAGGTTTTTTATATATATTACAGTCATTTCTCTTGGTGTGATAAAACACCATAATCAAGGCAACTTAAAGAACAGTTTAATTTGGCCTATGATTTCAGAGGACTAAGAATTGGGAGGCATAACAGCAGGCAGCAGGCCTGGAGGCAGCTGAGAGCTCCTATCTGAACTGAGCATGAAGATAGAAGAAGCATGAGGCTTTTCACCTCAAAACCTGAACCTAATTGCACACTAACTCCAGCAACTCTGTATCACCTAAGCCTCCCAAAATAGCGCTACCCTCTAGGGACCAAAACTTCATTGCCCCAGGCTAGGGGAACATTTCCCATTCAAACCACTACACTATGAATTCAAAAATGCTGCCTACGAATGCAGATAATTCAAACTCTTCTTTTAAGAAGAAAGTTACTTTATTTTAATACAAAATGTTTAAAATATAATATGATTATATTTAACATACAATATTATTATGTTATTTATATTATTATCAGTTCATTGAGAGTTTTCATACTGTGTTTTGAACTTATTCATAACCTCCATAAACTCTTCCCAGATCCACCATGATTTCCTATTTCCACAACTTTGTGGGATTTTTGTTTTGTTTTGTTTTGTTTTAACCAAACTAGTCCAATTTGTGCTGCTTATGTATTCTTGGATGTGCAGCTCTCCACTGGAGTATTGTTAGCCACACAAGACACAACACTTAACAAAACTCACCCTCCCTCCCCCAACGGTTATGAGTTGTCACCAGCTCCTCAGATGGAGGTGCTGCTCCATTCCCATGCTGTTAACTGTCCCCATAGGCTTATGTGTTTGGACACCTGTTCCTCAGCTGGTGGCACTGTTTGGGAAAGTTGTGTAAGCAATAGGGGGTATAGCATTGCTGGAGGAAGTGGGTAGCTGGGAGGTTGCATTGAGATTTAGCTCAGTTTTACTCACCATTTGCCCTCTGCTTCCCGAATGTGAGGCAATGTGACCAGCCAGCCAGCCAGCCAGGATGACACCATGCCTTCTGTACCAAATTCCATGTCCTCCCTTCTTTAATTGGTTGTATCTCTCTGGAATTGTAATCCTAAATAACATCTCTTTCAAGTTGCTTTTGCAGAATATTTTGTCATTACAATGAGAAAATACCTAAAAAAAAAAAAAAATGATGGCAATAAGTGGGGCCAATGCTGTAATAAACCCAATTGTGTAGTTCTTAGCCCTTTGAAAATGTTCTGTTGCTAGGATAGGTAAGAATCTGTTACCTCAGGGTAAGGAAGCCCTAGCATGCTAGCAGCAGAGCTCAGTGGATCATTCTAAAAGGAGAAAATAAGAGCAAGAGAAATGTGGGCAATGGAGGCCTACCTCAGGAAGTCTCATGGGGGAGCAAGGTTTTATCCAAAAATATGTGATTTTTTTGACGAATAGCCTGGCTTCATTCTGCCTATATCTAGAGAATGTGAGTGAAGTTGGATTTAAAGATAATTAACTAATTATTTTGGCAGAAGAAATTTCAAGACAGGAAGGCATTCTAGCAGGTGTTAAGAAAGCTCTTTGGTCACCTCCCTCAGAGGGGGAGCAGCCTTACCAAGCTACAGAGGAAGACAATGCAGACAGTCCTGATGAGACCTGATAGGCTAGGGTCAGATAGAAAGCGGGAAGGAAGAGGGAAGGGGCTACAGCTGGGATATAAAGTGAATAAACTGTAATAAATAAAAAAAATAAAAAAGAAAACAGCTGTAATTGTGAAAGAGGTTAGCACCACTGAGGAGAAACCTGTGGGAGACAGAAAGATGTCTTGAAAACAAAATGACACTCACTGGCAGTATCACTTAGAGCCCTAGCATAACTTAGCAGCAGCATCCCATGATGGTTTTGGGTGGAAAAAAAAAAAAGGCAGATTACAGGGTCATGGAGACATGGTCCATAGTTCCTGAGAGTAGCTTAGGCCAGAAGACAGAGACAGGTTAGAGTCATGGTAAAGAGGCCCTGAGAAACCATAGTCTAGCACTTTGATGATGAAGTCTAAATTTTAATAAAAACTCCAGAATTTTGGAGATGCCAGGACCATGGGACATCCAATAAGGAGAATGGCAGGCATGGTGTGGAACCAATCTAGGAGAGGTTGGTTAGCAGAGATACAGGAGTGGGGATGTATAAGCGTTTGGAGCCAGTTTCAATGTAAGCCACACATGGCAGGATATGGTATTTGCTTTACTCAATTTTAATCTTGCTTAGGTCAGACCTGTCCTAGTTATGCTATCATAGTTCCATTAGGAATAAAAATGTTGACCCTGTGTCATTGCACACTGAAGTAATGTATTTTGGGTTCTTTGTTTTGTTTATTTTTTCCTAGGATAATGCAGGTAAGAGAGAACCTTTGGACTTTTAAAGTCAAAGAATAGTCAAAAGATTCTGAGGACTACTATAATTAGAATGACTGTGTTTTACATTATAAAGTGATCATACACTGATGGGTACAGAGTTTGGTAGGTAATGACTAAATCATGAAATTTGCAAGCAAATGCTGGGAATTAAAAAAAGATCATCTTGAATGAGGTAATCCAGAAGCAGAAAGACACTCATGGCATATAAACACTCATAAGTGGATATTAGCTATATTATATAGGATAAACATACTAAAATCTATACTCCTAAATAAGCTAAACAACAAGGAAGACCCTAGCAAAGGTGCTCAATCCTCATTTAGAAGGACAAATGCAATAGACATTGGAAGCAGGAGAAGACAGGGAACAGGACAAGAGCCTACCACAGATGGCCTATGAAAGACTGCTGATCAAGGTTTCGAAGCAGAGGTTGAGACTCATACCAAACTTTGGGCAGAGTGCTGCTAATCTCATGAAAGAAGGGGGAGATAGAAAGACCTGCAGGGAACAGGAACTTCAAAAAGAGACCAACACAGTGAATAATATTGAGCCCTAGGGGCCCTGCAGAGACTAATACCCCAAACAAGGATGATGCATGGAGAGGACCTAAAACTCTGGCTCAGATGTAGCCCATAGACTCAGTCCACAAGTGGGTTCCCTAATAAGGGGAACAGGGGCTTTCTCTGGCAGGAACTCAGAGACAAGCTCTCTGATCATCTCCCCCAGGCAAATGAAGTCTTGCCAAGCCACAGAGGAAGACAATGTAACCAGTCCTGATGAGACCCGGTAGGCTAGGGTCAAATAGAAGGGGAAGAGGACCTCCCCTATCTGTGAACTAGGAGATGGGCATAGGGGGAGAAGAGGGAGGGAGGCTGGGATTGGGAGAAGATGAAGGAGGAGGACACAGCTGGGATACAGATTGAATAACTGTAATAAATTATAATAATAAAATAAATTAAAACAAACAAAAAGTGATAAGCCTGTGCATCAAGTTAACTTCAAAGACTTGTAAGAGTCTTTTGAGCTTGAAAAATCTCAAATTTCCTAAAGGAAAATCCTCTGAACACAACTCTGAGGTAGTTATTTTGATTATGTTAATTGATGAGGCATGTTTTATCTTATTTTTGGGTAGGTCCATTCTCTGAGCTAGTAATTCTGGATTGTAAAAAGTGGACAGAGCTAGACAAGCACGAGAATGCATGTGTCCCTTCCTTGCCAGTTTCTGATGGTGCCTGTGATGTATTGTAACCAATTGCATCAAGCTCTTGATTCAGTAATTTTCTTATTATGATGGGCTGTGCCCTTGAACTGCCGGTGAAACCCTCTTCTTACATTGCTTGTCTGGCTATTGTTTTAATCTCAAAAATTGGAAAAAAGAGAAGAAGTTTCTGTGGTAATCAGCTTATACTGACAAACCAACATTCACTGAGACCTTTAAACTACAAACATTTATTTTTCATAGTTCTGGGAACTAGAAATCCAAGAGGAAGACAGAAAATATTTGGTTCTGGTTTGGGCTATCTTCAGTGCTGTTGAGAAGCCACCTATTCACTGAGTAAACCCGTAGAAAGACGTGTCTAAGAAACAAACCAGTCTCTTTTGTTTTTCCTCACAAATGGACTAAATCTATCATGAGGGCTCCCGTCCTCCACATGGTCCCACAGAACCCTAATCATTTACCAAAGGTCCATCCTTATGTCCCATCAGGCTAGAGTAAGGACTGCAGTGCATGAGTTCTGAGGCCACATCGTGTAGCTCATAGCAGTCAAGGAATTATTTAAGTTTTATGTATTTGTTTATCAATTAGGATAAGCTACTGGGCAAATCCATTCTTCTTTTCCATTTATTTTCTCGAGTTTGTTTCATGGTGAGACAAAGATATAATGTACTAATAATGAGAGGAATAGTAGTTCCTAACCAGTAGTATTGAGTCTCTGTCTCTCATTTTGTGGAATTTCTTTGTTAGGAATTTTCATTGTAAAAATGAAAGAAAAGAAAAGGAAGGAAAAGAAAAGAAAAGAAAAGAAAAGAAAAGAAAAGAAAAGAAAGCCATGGCAACATGTTCCGAAATCTAATTTGAATGCTTGTAGTGTTTCACAGTTCAAAAGTACTGTTGTGTGTTTCAAATGTACAAATATGTAACACCTTGGTTCTTAGAAGAATTGTCTGTGCTAGAGTCTCTCGTTTTTCTCACTCTAAAATGATTCAATATTTATATTAATTAATTTAACCATTGCATTTTGTATGAATTATAATATTTTGAAATTATTTTAAACTTGTGTTTATTACATGTATAATATACTATGATCTATACAAAATATACATGCTTCAGAATTCTAAAAACAACATCATTTCTATTTCATGCCTATATTTGAATAAATGTGGGGAGAAAGAGTTCTTTTCAAAAATTTATTTATTTATTTTTATAAATTACTGTTTATTCATTTTGTATCTCAGCTGTAAACCCCTCCAATATCCCCCGCAACCCCACCCTCCCTCCCTCATCTCCATCCATGCCCCTCCCACAGTCCACTGATAGGGGAGGTCCTCCTTCCCTTCCATTTGACCCTACCCTATCAGGTCTCATCAGAACTGTCTGCATTGTCCTCCTCTGTGGCCTGATAAGGTGGCTCTACCCACAGGGGAAGGTGATCAAGGAGGAAGAGTTCTAAACACATACTATTTGATTCAAAGACATTTTGACAGATTTTAACTTATTAAAAATAAATTGATTTTGTTATTGCCATGAGCAGATGACTGTTCTTCACAGAGACATTGCATGAAAAACTATCTCAGCCTTTCAAGTGCATTTACACATTTGAATATTCAGGGCCACTATATAAAGTAGTGTCCATCATTTCCATAAGGTTAATATGAGGAAACTGATGCACAGAGAACTTACATTAAGGTATCATTATATTTCTAAGAAAATTGGAACTGCATTAATGCTTAGGCATTTTATAACGTGTAGAATTTTCTCATGATTTTACTTAGAAATGTCGTATCTTTATTTAAAACTTTTGTGAAATTTCTTTTTACATGATAATCCTTAAGTTAATCTGGAAGTATTAATTTTTTATAATGTTAGTAATTTCATAGAAACTATTACCTATAGGTTCAAAAGAATTATTTAATCTGCTCATCATCTGGACCTGCAGGCTTTGCAATATGTTCTCTGTTAGTCTATTCATGCGTTTCTTAGCGCCTGCTCACACACACACACACACACACACACACACACACACACACATCAGGGTACATGCTTCATGAGCTTTTAAGGTTTATGTACTTCAATCAACCAGTTTTAAAATGAATAATTGAAGTACCCTTTTTTATTTCCTCTTTTTTTTGGGGGGGTTGGCTTTTCTCTCTGATTATTCTTCTTTCTGCTTCCTCAGTATGTGTATGGAATTCCAGTCACACCTTGTTTGACTGAGTAAGTAATTTATTTCTATTCTCACTTATTTACTGAAGAAAGAACTTACTACTTGACTGCAAACAGATAATAATGTCCTGAATGTGGAATTTGCTGTTTTATTGTATTTTGAAATACTATATAATTTTTTAAATACCACAATGATTGTTTTGAATTTTTTATTTACTAAAATTGTCATGGAAAAAAATTTTGAATTTTTCCAAGGCCCGTTATCTTATACTTTAAGTATACTATACTGAAGTAATATACATTTTGCCTTTTCTGGTTTTGTAATTTTTTTGAAATTTTCCATGCTGGCTGTTGGAAGAATTTTTGCTCTATAATCATTTTAAGGGCTTAGAAAATGCCTCTGAATATTAGATATAAAAGTTTTATGTAACTTAACTGTATAAAATCAACATCAATTAGTATATGAATATGTCCTGAATCTAAATACAGGTACGTGATATCTGTTCCAGCAATCAACTTTTTCATTCATTCATTTATGCTGAGAAGCAGGACTGGAGCCAGGCTGGGTTTTCATTCACTATAGGTATCTGTTTTTGTTCCTTGAATGTTTCATTTAATCCACTCCACAATCAAGTGAATATTTTCAGTGTATTACTGACAGTGATTTGTAGTTTTTTTTCTCCTTGAAGCCTTTGTTAATTCATTAGTTATGTCCATAATTTCACTTCATTTTGTTCCTTTTATATTTTCCTCTGCCTCACAAGATGTCATAAACCTGGCTTACAAGCATCTGTAACTTTCTTTTTCATTTTGCAATAAATTATTGTAAGAGATGTGGTCGTTATAGTGTGGTTTCCTACTCCTTTGATGCAGAAAATGCGTTAGAAAAATGCTAATTATCTTTCTTGTTAAAAGATAATTTGATTTTCTTAAACAAACTTAAGTGATTTCTTAGGTCCTGTCCTCTTCTATTGGTAAAATACAAAAATCCCTCGATTAGTTTCATAACTCAGGTGAATTATTGTAGTTTTAGCATCTAAGCAAGTCATTCAGTGCTGTATGGACTTGACTCTAGTATTTGAATAAAACATATTTTCCAATTCTGAAGTAATATAAAGGAAAAATATTATAATTTGTACCATGTAACATTCTTGATTTTAGGCCAGACCTAAAACAAGAAAATACTATTTTTTTAATTTAATTTTATTTATATATTTATTTATTACAATTTATTCACTTTGTATCCCTAATGCAGCCCCCTCCCTCATTTCCTTCCAAGCCCGCCCCCTTCCCTCTTCTCTCCCTATACCCTTTCCCTAGTCCACTAATAGGGGAAGTCCTCCTCTCTTTCTATCTGACCCTTGTTTAGCTTCTTTAGGACTATAGATTTTAGGATGTTGATCCTGTATTAGATGTCTAATATCTACTTATAACTAAGTACATACCATGTGTGCCTTTCAGTTTCTGGGTTACTTCACTCAGGATGATCTTTTCTAGTTCCCACCATTTGCCTGCAAATTTGATGATTTCCTTGTTTTTAATTGCTGAGTAATATTCCATTGTGTAAATGTACCACACTTTCTGTACCCATTCCTCCATTAAGGGACATCTGGATTGTTTCCAGATTCTGGCTATTACAAGTAAAGCTGCTTTTTGACAAAAGCAGAAAGCTCAAATTCCACTGGGGATGTAGCATCGTTTATGGCTTAACCGTTGAATAAGCACTTGGTCCATTAAATAGGCTGGAAAACACACTGTAAATGTGGACAACACAGGGGTTTTGGTCCTGGACTGACTAAAAGACAGAGATTAAGCTGAGCAACATCACACATCCCTTCCTGCTTCTTGGTGTAGCTGCAATGTGGCCAGTTGTTTTAAACTCCACTGGCATGACTTCCCAGAAAGGATACATACACTGTTCAATGGGAGCCAAGTAAATCTTCCATTCGTCAAGTTGCTTTTTCAGGCTTTTATTTTTAGAGCTAGACAGTACCGGGACAAAGCAGTTGTGATTAACCTAAACATGTAGTGCTTAGGAACTTGGAACTGGTTTGTGGGAGAAACATGGAAGAGTTTTAAAACTTTGGGTTAAAAGAGTTTTGAAATATTGTAAGTTGTGTAACAGTCTCCAGAGATCTTGATCACCTTGAATCTTCAAAACATATTACACTGTTCACTTAATCATCTTTAATGCACAAATTGATATAAGCCATCCTGGATCGCATGAGCTGGAAATCGTAAACACTTAGGTGTCCCAGTAAAATATATGCATGTCAGAGAATCAAAAACAAAATTCATAAAACTGAAGGCAAAATATTACAATAAAATTTCTGAGGGCCCAATTTTGTTCTGGTGGGAGCTTAGAAGACAGGAATCCCAAAAGAAACTTTGATAGTGGAGGCCCAGCTGAAGAAATTACAGAGGGAAGAGAAGACTTCATATCGAGCTGGAATAGCTAGAGACCACTCTGAGTAAGGTTCATTCTGGTAAACGCTCCCTCTTGGTTCAGCCAGTACCCTGGGAACTCCAGTGAGGGTCTTGAGAAGAATAACAGACAAATGTGTTCAGTGAGGAGTATTAATAGACAGAATGGCTTTGGGACTTTGGTAGTCATCCAGGTGTAGCATTTGCACAGTTGTAATTTCAGGTTACACTCATTGTCCTGGAGTAATTATAGTCTCCAGAGATCTTGATCACCCTGAATCGTTGAAAAAATATTACATTGTTCATGTTATCAACATTAATGTATAAATTGATGATATTATTCACAGTGGATTAGATGAGCTTGAAATAGTAGGCACTTTAGATGCCTCCGTAATGTGGGTCAGAGTCAAAGATAAACCTCATAACGTTTCAGGATTAGTTAATGTTGCTATAAAATTTCTGAGGGCCAAGGGGGCTGGAGCAGAAGTTCCACACTTCAGAGTCAAATGTATGATCACTACCTTACTGACAAAGAGCCTCCCTTCAAACTGTAGGAAAGGCACATTGGGTTGTTACATCAGGAATTTGCAGCTTACTTTAATCTGTACACTAATTGCCCCCATGCATGATACACTAGAGAGAAATAAAGTACCTAAAATGAGTCCAAGTCTCAATACAATGTGGTTTTCTCTTTGGGACTTTTAGTCCAGTTGATCTAATGACACTTAAGTTTTCAGGAGCAAAAGAGAATATTCTCAGGAAAAATCTATAAACCTGTAGAAAAACTGTAGTGTAATCCTCAGTTTTTTGCAGGAAAGTGATCTGATACCATCTTCTGTTTGAGAAACAGTTTCCGACTTGCTGCCTAGCACTGGTAAGGACTTACTGCTTTCCACACATACCAGGTGACCATGGGGTGAGCTTCCAGTCATCAACTAGGTATTTCTGTTCTACCAAGTGGAAGTCTGAGTGTGAGAAAAGGCAATACATCAAGTGGACAGAACAGATCAGATACTTGGCTTACACAAATTACAAAGGCACACACACAAAAAAAATTGGATAAACAAATGAATCTCACTTATTTGAAGCCAGTTCTTTCTGTATTGCCTCTTCTTATTCAGCCTGTACATCTGCTTCATGGAGAATTTCTTAGGATTCGTGATCTCACTTAACAAAAAAAGGAAACTTATACTGTTTCCTGCATAGTTATGGTTGATACACTCAGACAGCCTAACAGCTAATAGCTAGAAATTTGCTAGTCTACACTAAGATCACTCGGGATGGGAGCAGAGAAGTGTGATCTTCTATTAGATGTGCCAGGAAGCAGTGTGTTTTGTTGTCTTCTTTGGATGGGCTGAGAGACAACTAGAAAGTCAGTGATATAAGAATACTTGTTAGCAGTTTGTTTGGATGGCTGCAAGGTTGAAAACTAGGAATAGAAGGTTTGTGAGAAGGAATTCTAAAAGAGGAGGTAGAATATCTCTGAAAAGGAATGAACTATGATGTCATTTTGTTGCTTGTTGAATGTATGGTGAAGGGCATTTAGATTAGAGGACAAACTACATAATAAGGCAGACAAATGACCTTGTGTATATCAGCAGCTTCTGTCTTCCAAGGATCCAGACAGGTAGAGCTGAAATATGTCTTCCAATAATAAGAACTTCCTTGTTCCAAGGTTGATATCTTTAATGCCACAGCCCAAGGCAAAATTGACTGGTAAAATATCTGTACCTTGAAATACCTTTATGTCATCTCTCCTTATGTTGGTTAGCACACTTCTAGGAAGCAACTTGAATCATTGGACTTTCTTTAATGAGAGTAGAGGAGAGAATTTGCCTTTCTCTTCTCAAGATACTTGCTGTAAGTGGACTTTCTTTCAATGACCATGATATATACTTTACCTAGCACCACTGATGGCCATCAGTCCCTTTAATCACTGTGATGAGATTGTGCCCAACATCGAATCTGATCACGTAACAGATTTCTCAAGTTCCAGTGGTCTTACTGACTTAATTGGGCTTATTTGAAAATGTGGCATATATAAATAGTTGGCATAAAAAGCTGGGTGCCTTAGGTGCATGTCCTATTGAATAGTCTTTTATTGTGTATTGCAAAAGATAATTTTATAAACTTGTGTGGCATCATGGAATCTAGTACAACAAATAACAGATAACATGCTTCTTCTACAAATGTAAGAATGACAGATCTGAAAACACAGGTAGAAACTAGGCTTATTCACTGTTTACCTAGTATAACAAATACAGATGTTTACTTTGTATTCTAGACTTCATGGCCTGTTGGCCTCAGAGGACCCATTTCTCTCAGAAAATTAAACGCTGCTTGCATTCACTTTTAGGAATAGATTATTAAGAGCACCTGGGTCTTCTTGTGTCTCTAAGTGACCAGACAAAAGAGATACTTCACTAAGTGAAATAATTTATCCTAATTATTATGGAAAATTGTGGATTATTGCTACATGATGTGGCAAAGAAGATTATTCCTGGAATTAAAAATTCTGCAAATTCTTTTGGTAGTTCTACGAATGTTGGTATATTATAATAGAAGATAACATCATAAAACATAAAGCATAATCTTACAGTCCCATCTGACTGGGTGGACAGCCCAGGAAGACCACAAGTTCACACACTGCATTGTCTGTACATAGAGTCAGTCCAAAGCCAACCCACAGTTTGATGAGACCTTGTCTCCAAAAAAGATTAAAAAAAAAACCAAAAAACTGTTAACAGTATTTTCCATCCTAGCTGAAACACCACAACTGCTTAACAAAGCAAGGCAAATTTAAAATATAGAGTAGTCCTTGGAAATAGAAGTGAGATACTTATTCATAACTAATTACTTCAATGAGAGGTATTATCACGTTTCCTAAGGGATGCATTTGCTCTGTGGGAAAAAAGACACCATAGCAACCGACTGCAAAGATTTTAGGATGAGGAAGACTATTTCAAGACTGCAACTTTTCTCTTTGCTTAATACCTCCTTCTCTACCTCTCTGTCCTTCTCTCTCTCTCTCTCTCTCTCTCTGTCTGTCTCTCTGTTTGTTTCTCTCTATAACACACACACACACACACATACACACACACACACACACACACAGGTGTTTATTCCTTTTTAACTGTGTAACTCCTTACACATTTTATAGTAATCAAATAGGACTGTGTATGAATTGAGGAGTCATTTTTGAACCAACAGTGCCTTATTTTGAGGAGGAAAGTGCTTACTTTTATGAAAGGTGTCTATATTTTATTGCATGGAAACACATAGTTTGTTTTCTTTCCCACGGTCTTAGCATAAGAACAATTTTCTGTTCTAATTTTGTAACTCTTGAGTCGGTATTTACATTTAAACAGTTAAACATTTAGCCATGTTTAACTAGTTAATGGATTTTCCCAATACATTCTCCTGTAGAAATTGCTAGTGCGGTTTCTAATTTCTTCTGTTTTCAGAGATTCACTGATTTTCAGTGTCTATCACAATATAGAAAATTAACCCAAAACTTAGTAGCATAGCATCATGGTCCATTACTGTTAGTCATGACTTTGTGACTTGTCAAGAATCAGGAGATGCTTTTTGCTTGGTGGTGTTACAGTGTAGGATGACCAAGACAGCTCTCTCACCTGGCTTGGAGAATTGAGTCAGTACTGGAGTTCATTGAAGTCTCTCAAAGCAAGTAGCTACATGTAACCTATCAGCATGAAGGTGGACTACCAGTGGAATCACCCTGCAAGAAAACTGAGTTGTGCTAAGCTAAATAAAGGATTTACTAGAACAATGATGTTTGTAGGATAGTTACATGCATTAGAAAAACAACAAAAGCAAGCTAAGTCATTCTTGTTTTCCTCAGGACTCATATTCCTACCTAAGGCAACTATTTATCAATTATATTCCTGTTGGGCAACTATCATGATCTGCTTTCTTAAAATTTAAATAAATGGGAAAAAATTAAATGCCTATATATATCAACTGAGAGACCAAAAGATTAAAAATCAGCAGCTATTAATATTTAAGGCCTGAACTAGCTGGGTGGAGAAGTACAATAATGCCCTGAGGAGAAGAACCCACCTTATTGTATTTTTTCCCCACCCACTAGAGATACAGTTGCTAGGAAACTGGCCCATCTCCCTAGGAGGGACACCAGATCATTAATGGTTTGGGGACCTTTCTATAGCCAATCAATTCAAAATGCAGCATTTTGAACAATAGATGCTTGCTAGGCAGGAACCACCCCTGCCTTGGGCATGCTGGGAGGAACCAGAATCTTTAAATCATCCAACTAACCTGAGTACAGGGCTCTCATCTCTCACTGCTTAGGCATTGGGGGGTGTGGGCCCAAGTTGCAGCTTGTAATGATTTATAATAAAAAGAACTTCATGTATTTACAGCGGAGTCTATTCCTGGTCTTTTGGGGTTCGTGAACTGGGCAGAACACAACAATCTTACATTAGTAAGAGTATGAAATTCACAAATAACAGTGAGTACACTATCATAAGAATATTCTTTTCCTAAGTAACTACTTCCATTGATGAAAAAAAAATAATCTGTCAACAATAAAAATACCAGAAATTTGTTGTAGGTTGCAATTAATATTTATTAACGATATATCTTCTGGTAAAGCTGCTGTTAGTCCTAAACAACTGTATAACCAAATCACAACACAGACTGGGTTTATTTAGTTAACCTAGAACACAATGCGGGGCAATAGTTACTCCTTCTTAAACCTCTAAGCCCTCATAGTTTCCTAACATTTAGATTTTTCACATTATACTTGCTTTTTGTGAAATCTTAGGTCTGGTTCATTCTTTCCACCTGTTCCAAGATCTCCTCCCAGCTCTGCTCTTTTCACTCTCTCCCTCACCCTTTCTCCTCCCACTCATTTTTCCTGCCCTCTGACTACTCCCAGCTCAACATTGTGGCTAGTTGCTTTATTTTGGCATGTTTACACAAAGTTGAGACAGGATGCTTAGAATAAGTATCAAAATGCAATATCCAGATTGAAACTAGAGAGGGGAGGGAGAAATCAGCATTTGAATGAACAAGGGTAAGGTGTATACATTTCAAAAAAACATTATACCAACAGAAATTGAATGATACTGTTTCAAAATCTTGTGTGTCCTACATCTATTATTAATTCTATAGGGAAGTCTCCATAATGCCCAATTCCTTGTGTGATTACTTCAAAACATATCTTGAAGAACTTCATTAATTTGGATAAATCTAAATTATAACCCTAAATCTAGTCTGTCAGAAGAACTGGGCACATATAACTTTTCTACTCATAATTTCTGTTATTGAAATAAATTTTACTTGCAGTCAAGACTCAGTAAACTAGGAACTTCTCTAGCAGAGAAAGTACATACAGGTATGAAGAGGACTCCCAACATAGAAAATTTCTAATGTGCATATAAAACACTCATTTTCAACAAGTTTAACAATCATATTGAACATATTTTGTTCATCTCTGAGATAAGTTCTCTCTAAGATAACAATGTATTGAACAAACTTTTAGACACTTAATATGAGTGCAGATTAATGGCTGTGTAATGTGGTTTCCATATCGCTGTTTCAATTTTGAAGAAAGAAAATTAAATAAAAATAATGTATGACTACATTTCTGAGTAATAGGGTGATGTGTTATAGAACATTATGTTTACAAGGATACTAATGTGTATCAAAGTAATTATTTTGTTGGCAGTATTAAGTGTTGATTTGTACTCCACTTTTCCTGTATAAATGTAGTTACTTATTTGATAACCAATAACGTTTCTATTGCAAAAAAACATCATCTGAAAAACATCATTTATCATGTTTTGTTTCAGGGTGTATTGAGGAAAAAAAGAATTTCCATTTTGTACCTGGAAAGAAATTCCCAATGAGCAATTGCCAGGCTCATGTCAGTCAATGGAAGGACTACATCCATTACAGGTTAGTTAACATGCAAAGACTATTTGTGTGGCAACATTTTCTTAGTTGAGGTCCCAGACTGTGTACATGCAGATAGTAGTGGGGGGGGTGATTACAAATGGACTTGCATGCATTCATTATCTCTTTGTTTTCAGATGTGATACAACTAATAGCTTTGAGCTCCTGCTTTGATTTCTCTGAATGGTGGAGTAAAAACTGAAATTTTTTTTGAAGTTCGAAATAAGCATCTTTAATTTTGATTAAATCAAGAAATAACAAGAATCTGGGTAGAAAATATAAGGGATTTAAAACATCCATACATTTAAGATATTCATGCATATATATATATATATATATATATATATATTAATATGAATTAATGTTTTCAGATTCTGCAGTGTATTCTGGCCATCTTCTTGAGGTGGTGCAACACATTAACTTCCAAATCTTGGAGGTCTCATCAAACTTCAACATGTGTTTAGTATCTTGATTTTTTTTTTCATTACTATACCATTTATCATTGTGGTTTATCATTTCATAATTTTTTATATCCTCACTGAACTAAAAGCATTTCCAATTATGTTTTTTTCTCTTTTCTGTGCTGTGCTCTTTTTTAATTTTTTAATTTTAATGTTTATTAATTACACTTTATTCACTATGTATCCCCCATAGTCCTCTCCCTCTTCTCCTTCCAATCTCTCCCTCCCTCCTCCTTCTCCACACATGCCCCTCCCCAATTCCATTGATATAGGAGGTCTTCCTCTCCTTCCTTCTGATCTTAGTCTATCAGGTCTCATCAGGAGTGGCTACATTGTTTTCTTCTGTGGCTTGATAAGGCTGCTCCCCCTTCAGGTGGAGGTGATCAAAGAGCAGACCAATCAGTTCATGTCAGAGACAGTGCCTGATCCCATTACTACAGAACCCACTTGGACACTGAGCTGCCATGGGCTTCATCTGTGCAGGGGTTTTAGGTTATCTCCATGAATGGTCCTTGGCTGGAGTATCAGTCTCAGAAAAGACCCTTGTGCTCAGATTTTTTGGTTCTATTGCTCTCCTTGGGGAGCTCCTGTCCTCTCAAGGTCTTACTATTTCCCACTTCTTTCATTAAATTTTCTGCACTCTGCCTAAAGTTTGGCCATAAGTCTCAGCATCTGCTTTGATACACTGCAGGGTAGAGCCTTTCAGAGGCCCTCTGTGGCAGGTTCCTGTCCTGTTCCCTGCTTTTTCCTTCTCCTGATGTCCATCTTCTTTGCATTTCTGAATGGGGATTGAGCATTTTAGCCAGAGACCTCCTTCTTGATTAGTTTCTTTATGTGTACAGATTTTAGTAGGTTTATCCTGTATTATATGTAGAATATCCACTTCTGAGTGAGTATATATCATGTGTGTCTTTCTGTTTCTGGGATAACTCACTCAGGATGATCTTTTCCAGTTCCCACCATTTACCTGCAAATTTCATGATTTCCTTCTTTTTTATTGCTGAGTAATATTCCATTGTGTAGACGTACCACAATTTCTGTATCTATTCCTCGGTTGAGGGGTATCTGAGTTTTTTCCAGCTTCTGGCTATTACAAATAAAGCTGCTACAAACATGGTTGAGCAAATGTCCTTATTGTTTTCTTGAGCCTCCTCTGGATATATGCCTAGGAGTGGTATAAATGGATCTTGAGGAAGTGCTATTCAAGAATTCTCAGCAGAAGAATATCGAATAGCCAAAAACACTCAAAACGCCCTTAGTCATCAGGGAAGTGCAAATCAAAATGAGCCTGAGATTTCATCTTACACCCATCAGAATGGCTAATATCAAAACCTCAAGTGACAACACATGCTGGAGAGATTGTGGAGAAAGGGGAACTCTTTTCCACTGCTGGTGGGAATGTAAACTTGTACAACCACTCTGGAAATCAATCTGGTGCTATCTTAGACAATTAGGTATGAACTGAAATTTTAAGTCTGTGTCCCTCCTTCCCCTGTTAAAAATAAACACAAACGATAAAAATAATTTGTATTATAAATATTACCATCTCAGGTGAGTAGATTTTTATTAATAAATTTTTCCCTCTGTGTCTCTTACTGAGCCCAAATACTTTGCCTTATTCTTGCTAACTTGTCACCAGAGACAGCGAGCCTCTTCAGAATCACCCCGGATGAAGGAAGAACTGGCCTCACAATCCTGTGCCACACTGTGGTCACCACAGATATCAAGCCATGTCAGATCTAAGAGTACAGCCAAAGACCAGCATAACGCTCTATTCAAATCACAGTTGATGATATTGTTGGCTTCTTGTTGCTGGACCGGGCACATATACCAAGATGGCTGCAACCATCTGTGTACAATATTGGATGGAATGTAGTTCTCATAAACTAGGCCTGTGTGTCTCTTCCTGGCACTGGAGTTGTTCCACTAGCTCTGTCTGTAGGTAGATCTGAGGATGGAGGTACTTGTCCATCTCATCATAGGTTTCACTTATTCCAAGGGCATACTCTTGTCTTTAAAGCCTTGTTCTATACCCAGCACGTGGGCTTTTACACTATCTTACTAGTGTTGGAAAAATGTTAGTGAAAACGATGTCTTGACTATCAAAGCATGGGGCATCATGATCTCATATTAGCACAGGGCTTCACAGTCTCTGGAGGAGAGGTAGGTATTTCTCAGGCTTACTTCAAGGTTGGTATTTATATGGCCATAAATTGTCTGTCCCACTGGTACATAAATCTCTGTCCAATGGTAAAGCCAGTCCAGCAACTCTGAATTTTGATCTTTATCAGAAGATTTCAGTTACTTTTCTGTCCTGAATTTAACGGCAATGGGGCTGACACTGTTCAGAGGAAAACAATATCTCTGTTAAATTTCTTTCCCTGCTTTGCAGTGACTGGTTTGTCCTGTGCGTCATTGTTCATCTAGTCATTGTTCATGTTCCGTTAGTGTGCTCCCTCAATGACCTCTACTGAGTCTTCCAGCACAAGCTCTAAGCTTTTTCTTCTGGTCCAGTCTATTGGTGAGGCTTTCCTCTCAAGTTTCTGTTTTGCTTATTAAGTTTGTAATTTCTAGCACCATTTAAGTTTGGGCTTTTATTTCAGTTTTCATTATATTCTATTTTCAGACTGAAACATGGCTAAAGTAGAAAGAATTCCCTACACCACCTCAATCTTATACAGGAGAAGGGTCTGTCATCTTACAAAGATCTTCATGATCGGCGGCTTCAAGCTGGGACATATTATATCTACTTTACCATGACAAATGAGGCACCAACACTCTTTAGCAGAAATCTAAAATGCATAATTGAGGTGCTCTCGAGATGCTTATGATAGGGCTTCACATTGTTCATCAGACACTGTTAATATGCTTTGCAACAGGACTCCTCTTACCTCAGCAAAGCAATTGGCCAGCTGTAGTGAAGAATTTAAAGGTAATCAAACTCATACTACAGGAAAAATATGCAAAAATAAAACAATGTCCCATGTTTGCCTTCAACACCTGTGGCCTAAATAGAAAGCACCACCTGGAAACTGTTAAAATGATCACATGAATCATTCATGTAAAATGTAGCACATCACAAGAAGCCTTTTCCTTTAAGAAAGAAACAGTGATCACTCTAAATAGACTGGATTCGAGGGTTACTTCTTTTTTGTTTGTTCATGTAGGTATAGACCTCTCTTAAATAAATAAGAAGAAATAAGCAACTCTATGTCCTGAAAGAAAAAGTGTGATCACATAAAAATATTATGCCTCCCTATAGACACATTATATAATCAGATTATTTGTTTACAAATTATAACTTTGATAACAGTGGAACAAGTTTCAAAGTGCAAATCAACAAACTACAAATAGTTATACTAGAGAAAATATTTGGTCAGATATATTTTGCACATTATTAAATGTGAAATGATTACAATCAGGTAAAGTTTTAATAAACGATAACTTGGCTGAATAAGATCAGCATAAGATTCTATGTAGTCTCCTGTCAGGTAAGACTGATTATATCATATTTACTGTATGTTTTAGACATGTCTTTATTCTGTCCTTCAACTCCATCTTCATATTGTGGATCATAAATTATCATTTAATAAAATAGTATTATATAATGATTAACACATTAAAAAAGAAATTAAATCTTTTAGACACATAATCAGTTGAACCAGAATATTTTACCATCTTTGTACCTAATAATCTTAACTGCTATTATGTAGATTGAGTTTATTTAGTCCAAAACTCAAGACAGAGAAACAGAAGGATAAAACAACGGGTTAATAGGAAACTCTTTAGATGGACAAAAAGTGCCTATTTGCTGAGACTGTATTACAATAATGCAATGAAAATACCCGTAATGATCAAGTGGACTATTTTTCAATTATTATTTTTAATCCATACTCTACTGATACTCCATAAATTCCAAATGCTGCTGAGTGGATATGTCAGCCTTCAAGTCATTGTTAATAATGTGGCTTTCAAGCAAGTGGTTATTGCCAGGCTTCCATTCCTTCAGTCTTCCATCAATTGGGTATGATAAAAGATTTTTGGAATATGGTATTACAAACATATGGGTTACAAACCAAATAGACATATATTCTAATAAACATCCATGGAACAAAACATGTATCAAAAGATATGTTCTAGATAAGCACATAAGTAGATTTGCACTATAACACATCATCTGTCTTCAGATATTTTATAGTCTTCCATATATTTTAGAAGGGGAAAACTTACCATTTTAAACAGTGACAAAGTAATAGATGCTCATGGACATTTCGCCTGTCGTATTATATCACTGATTATGAACATTGAAAAAAAATTGTCTCAGAGCTTGTGGACCAGGTACTTCCAGCCAGTGATAACTTTCCCAATTTAAGTACCTGAGTAAATGCCCAGTTCTGGTTGATAATCTTGTAATATAATCCTCTTAGGGGAAAAGAAACATCATTTTTTTGTTTTTGGAATGTTTTCACTTGTTCTTTTTATTGCCCTTATAAGAAGTTTCAATGATGGCACAGATGACTAGAGGCCAGAGCACTGTGTGATTCTCTGATAATAGCTCAAAAACTTGAGAAAGTGTTCCAGGGATAATAAGTACCATGGAGAGTGGCAGCAGCAGTATTACACATGGTTCACAGCCAGTCAAGGCTTCAGATTTTGAATAAATAGTCTGCAGTGAGAATATATTGTATGACAGTTTTCGCAGAAAGATAGAGTGAATTCTTACATCAATGATGATGAAAGAGTATACACAGAAAGTAAATACATTTTTAAAGCAAAGCAATCATTTTAAATGATGACAGCAGACATTCTTTATTTTCCTTTAAATTTGTCCTCAGTCTGAGTATGGAAAAAAAGAATTGCATTTTAAGGAGTATACTCATTAAAACAACTGCACAGAAAAAATTCACATCATCATCAATGAAATTACCTATGCTGGGCCTTTTCGTTTTTGCCAAGGGCCTTTTTGTTAATTTAGTCATAGATATAAACAGTTTTTGTGTAAGAATAATTTTTCCTATTTTCTGTTCTAAAATTATAACCTATATTTCCCTAGGAAAAAATTATAATAAGCTTACAAGTGACCTAGAGGAAAGTGAATGAGTTCAAGCAGTTCTCACAGTTAATTCACACTTTAATATTCAAGACTTTTATCTAGTGAAGTACATCTGGACCAGTAAGGCAAGCATTCAACTCTCCGTAAGAGAAAGCAACAGCAGGGGCTGGAGAGATGGCTCGGAGGTTCTCCCACAGAACCTGAGTTCATGTGCTAGGATTCATATCAGGTAGCAAACGATATAAATGTGCAACTGCCCATAATTCCAGCCCGAAAATTAGCAACCACTTTTTAAAAGGAACAACAAGTTTGAAATATCACCATTCTGGAGTAACTGCACTGGGAGTCAGACACTTACCTCTTCTTATGTAACTAAATTCAGGACAATGACTCTGTCCTTCACTTCAGGAACTCCATAATTCATCTTTCGTTTTTCTGCCTTTTGTCTTGTGCTCATTCTCAAATGTTCATAAATATTACTTGTCTAGCACACTTATGAAAATATTTTTATAAATATAAAGGAAATTATTAGGGTTCTTGCACAATCACGTGGAAGGGAACTAATTTTCCTATTGTAGTTTATTATTTTTGGCTTTATTCTGGTTTTAGTCACATTGCATTATTATTTATGGACGAAACAGATGATAACGAATTCATTCATAAGTAAGCTATTGTTTTCTATGTTGTTGTAATGTTTAAAGATTAGCAAATGAGATAAATACTCATCATTCACAGCAGATCATTTATACACTGATTTTCAGAATGTGGCTACATAGGGAAACAAGGCCTTGAAAGAGATGATTAATTTTAAATGAGGTTCTTGGCGCTGACCTTAATTTAATCTGAGAAGTGTTCATTAAAGAAGAATAGTTAGGACATTCTTAAAGACAATGGACATGCAAGTGAGCAGGAAAATGACCACTACTTGAGAGCACAAAAAGAAAATAGCTAAGCCATGTGAAAATCAAGGAAAGAGGCCTCAAAGGAATCACCCCTGCTGACATGTGATGTGGCACCAGCAGCCATGAAAACCAAGGGAAAATACGTGTCTTGTCTGTTGTTTAAGCCATTCAGTATATTTTCTTATGACATCCCGCAAAGAGAGATATACCTGTTTTGCTCAGCAAATATTTCCAGAAATGGTCTCTGCATTACAAAGATGTTTCTCGTCACTTGGGATGAATGGAAAACCAAAGAGTGTGCTGATGTGTTAGGTACTTTGTTTTTTCCTTTTAAAAATTATTTATAGTTTTGTTTTTTTACACTTTTTTTATTAGTAGTAGTTACATTTTATTAACTCTGTATCCCAGCTCCCTTATTCCCTCCCAATCTCACCAATTGGTTATTGAGCTACCACGGGCTTCATCCGAGCAAAGGTTCTGAAACTGTTTCTCCAACCAAGGACCAATTGGTTTCCCATAGTAAGGGGAACAGGGACTATTTCTGACAGAAAATCAATGGCTGGCTCTTTGACCTCCCCACCCCCCAAAGAAGGAGCAGTCCTGCTAGGCCACAGAGAAGGACTTTGCAGCCAGTCCTGAAGATACCTGATAAAACAGGGTCAGATGAAAGGGGAGGAGGTCCTTCCTTATCAGTGGACTTGGAAAGGGGCAGGGAGGAGATGAGGGAGGGAGGGTGAGATTGGGAGGGAATAAAGGAGCGGGATACAGCTGGGATACAGAGTAAAAAAAGAAAAAACAAAACCCTGAAGGGGAGTTAGTATGACATGGAAAGGATAGGAGCTCCACAAGGAAAAATATATTTATAGTTTTATAAATTACACTTTATTCACTTTGCATTGTAGCTGTGGTCCCTCTCTCAACCCCTCCCAATCCCACCTTCCCTCCCTCTTCTCCTCCCATGTCCCTCCCCCAGTCCACTTATATGGGAAATCCTCCTCCCCCTCCGTTCGAACTTAGTCTATCAAGTCTCATCAGGACTGGCTGCATTGTTTTCCTCTGTGGCCTGGTAAGGGAGAGGTGGTCAAAGAGCCAATCACTAAGTTCCTATCAGAGACAGTTCCTGTTCCCTTTGCTAGGGAACCCACTTGGTAACTGGGCTAACATGGGCTACATCTGAGCAGGGGTTCTAGGTTATCCCCATGCATGGTCCTTGGTTGGAGTATCATTCTGAGTAAAGACCCCTGAGCCCAGAATTTTTTGATCTGTTCATCTCCTTGTGGAGCTCCTGTCCTCTCCAGGTCTTCTGATCTCTCCCTTCTTTCATAAGATTTACCGTCTCTGTGATTTAAATACTCGGACAAAAGGAAGGTAAGAGAGAAAACGTTTACTCTGACTAAGATTTTGAATACGGCCTGTTATAGCGGGGAAATTTTCACGGCAACCACTGAAGAAAGCTCTTGCTCTGCCAGCTTTGTCCTTCTCATATACTTCAGGACCCCAGCACAGGGAACGGATGTAACAGTTGCTATTGTGGTCTTCTCGCTGCAGTTAGCTCATCAGAATAAATGCTCTGTAGGCATTACCAGGGGATAACAAAATAGCTAGATAGTTCCCCATAGCCATGTCCAGAGTCTTGTGCCCTGAACGATTTTAGGCACTGTCGATTTGGCAAGCAATTTTAACTATCGCAGTCAGTAGTTCTGAAGTGTGTTCAGAATGTCAATACTGTGGTGGTAAAGAATGGAGTATAAAGCAAGTCTGAGTGGTTTCCATAGGGGAGGTGAAGGATTGCTTGGATGGGCTGAGAAATATCACAAGAACCTTGGCACTAGAGGAAGCCTAGATTCTGAATCTGAGGTTTGGGTACAAAATACATTTGCCTTCAAATTTCATGATTTCCCTATTTTTAATTACTGAGTAACATTTCATTGTGTAAATGTACCACAATTTCTGTCTTCATTCCTCTGTTGAAGAACTTCTAGGTTGTTTCCAGATTCTGGTTATTATGAATGAAGCTACTATGAACATAATCAAGCAAATATCCTTGTTCTATGGTTGAATGTTTTCAGATCTATGCCTAGGAGTGGTGTAGCTATATCTTAAGGTAGCACTATTCCTAATTTTCTGAGAAAGTATGAGATTTATTTCCAAAGTAGTTATAAAAGGTTACAGTCTCATCATCAATGGATGAGGGTTCTCCTTACTACAAATCCTCTCCAGAATGTGTAGTCACTTGAGTTTTTGATCTTAGTAACTCTGATGGGTGTAGGGTGTCATCTCAGCATCATTTTGATTTGCATTTCCCAAATGACTAAGGACGTTGAGCATTTCTTTAAGTGTTTCTTTGCCATTTGATCGATACTCCTCTGCTGAAAATTTTGTTTAGCTCTACCCCATTACAATCCAGTTTTAAACTTTTATTTATTTTCATTTTTTATAGTTTATTTATTTTTAATATAATTTTTTATTTATTACAATTTATTCACTTTGTTAGCCAACTGTAGCCCCAACAGTTTTCCCTTCCAATCCAGCCCTTCCACCCTCCCTCATTTCTACCCATGTCCCTCCCTAAGTCCACTAATAGGGGAGGACCTCCTCCCCTTCCATCTGACCCTAGCCTATCAGGTCTCATCAGGACTGTCTTTCATACTCTTCCTCTGTGACCTGGTAAGGCTGTCCCTCTCCTCAGGGGGAGGTGATCAAAGATGTAACAACTGATTTCATGTCAGAGACAGCCCCTGTAACCCTTATTCGGGAGCCCATTTGCAGACTTAGCTGGCATTGGCTACCTCTGTGCAGGGGGTCCAGATTGTCTCCATGAATGGTCCTTGGTTGGAGTACCAGTCTCAGAAAAGACCCCTGGCCCAGATATTTTTGGTTCTGTTGTTCTCCTTGTGGCACTCCAGACCCTTCCAGGTCTTTCTATCGCCTCCTTTCTTCATAAGATTCCCTGCACTCTGCCCAAAGTTTGGCTATGAGTCTTCGCATCCACTTTAATACCCTGATGGGTAGAGTCTTTCAGAGGCCCTCTGTGGCTAAGCCCCTGTCTTTTCCTTATTTTCACCTTCTTCCAATATCTATTCCATTTACCTTTCTGAATGAAGATTGAGCATCTTCCCCAGGGTCCTCCTTCTTGCTTAGCTTCTATAGGTATACAGATTTTAGTCTGATTATCCTATATTATGTCTAATATCCACTAATAAGTGAGTGTATACCATATGTGTCGTTCTGCTTCTGGGATACCTCACTCAGGATGATCTTTTCCAGTTCCCACCATTTGTCTGTAAATTTCATGATTTCCTTGTTTTTAATTGCTGAGTAGTATTCCATTTTGTAGATGTACCACAATTTCTGTATCCATTCCTCAGTTGAGGGACATCTGGGTTGTTTCCTTATTCTGGCTATTATGAATAAAGCTTCTACGAACATGGTTGAACAAATGTCTTTGCTGTATACTTGAGCATCTTTTGGATATGTGCCTAGGAGTGGTATACCTGGATCTTGAGGAAACACTATTCCTAGTTGTCAGAGAAGGCACCAAGTTAATTTCCAAAGTGGTTGTATAAGTTTACATTCTCTCCATTGAGTTTGATGTTGGCTATAGGCTTGCTGTATATTGCCTTTACTATCTTTAGGTATGTGCCTTGTATCCCTGATCTCTCCAAGACTTTAAACATAAATGGGTGTTGGACTTTGTCAAATGCTTTTTCAGCATCTAAGGAGATGATCATGTGGTTTTTCTCCTTCATTTTGTTTATGTGGTGGATTACATTGATGGATTTCCTATCAGTGGACTTGGAAAGGGGCAGGGAGGAGACCAGGGAGGGAGTGTGGGGTTGGGGAGGGAATGAGGGAGCGGGATATAGCTGGGACACAGAGTTAACAAAATGTAACTAAAAAGAAAAATAAAATTAAAAAAAAATAATTGTGGAAGAAAAAAAAATAAGTTTACATTCCCACCAGCAGTGGAGGAGGGTTCCCCTTTCTCCACATCCTCTCCAGCATGTGTTGTCACTTGAGTTCTTGATCTTGGCCATTCTGATGGGTGTAAGATGAAATCTCAGGGTTGTTTTGATTTGCATTTCTATAATAACTAAGGATGTTGAGCATTTCTTTAAGCATTTCTCTGCTATTCCAGTTATCTATTTATATTGATACTAAAAGGAGAGAGACTTTTAGAGGAGTGAACATTTGAGCTGTGATGGTGAAAACGTCAGTGCTAATGGTCAACATTATTTTTGTTTTTACACAGATAGGTAAACTGCTGGGGATGGAACTGATAAGTACCCTTGCATCTCTGTAAAATTCTAAAATTGACTACCAATTGTCTTTATTATTATAAATATCCTTCATGTCTCATACATTAGGCTCTTACTTAACACTTCTCAGAAATTGCTTTGGCAGATGATTTTACAGGAATTTATGCAACACAATTATTACTTATCATGCACTAGATTTTATAATTCAGAATGAAATTGATGTGTCCAAGTTTTTATTATTTTTGAGCAGTAATTTAAAAATTCCACAATTATCGTTTCTCTTTTCACTCTTATTATATATCATCTATGATCTATATTTGTGTTTGTGAGTAAATGTTAAGTGTGTGTGTGTGTGTGTGAGAGAGAGAGAGAGAGAGAGAGACAGAGAGAGACAGAGAGAGAGAGAGAGAGAGAGAGAGAGAGAGGTCTACATGGTCCTACAGACAGAACCTGGGCTGTCACAAATATCAGGCAATTATTGTAACGCTGAATTGAACCTACAGCTGAATCTCCAATTTTAAAAGCAAAGTCTAGTCCATAATTAGTTCTTTTACTGAACTCCTGAGTGATTTGTTTGCACAATCATTTTCCTTAGTTGTACAGATAAAAACAAAACCCTGTAAAGAATGATCTCTTTAGTAAGGCAGCTATTACTGCACAGATCAATTTAAATGTTGTTTCTCTGTAATGAGCTTTTGGTATACAAACCACAAAATAATATTTATTTGCCACATTTTCTAAGAACTATTACCTGACATAGTTTTTATTTATATATTTGGCTTTGAAATGAACACTTTTATAAATAAAATATATTTTATAGATTTTTTCTTACCTTTTTCATGTGTTATATGTATTGTGTATTCATGTTTGTGTGTATGTGTGCACAGAGATTGGTCTAGTGTCTGTTTCTACTTTCCCTTCCAAGGCTAGAATTACAGACAGGCTGTCAAACCCACATGGCATTTACATACTTTATGTGGATCCATAAACTAGCATTTCAACTGAGTCACCTTGCAGACTTCTTTCTCATTCCTTAATCTATCATATATTATAAACTGAAATGATGAACAGAATGAACATTTGGCATTGTTATTTCCTGTCTTTAAGCAAACAGTTTCTGTCCTGCAGGCTGAGGAGTGCTTTCTGACTTCCATGCATGTTATTCATGGATTGATTTGTTAAAATGGTTTAACAGTCCTGGACAGAAGACAGAAGTATGTTAGCTCTCATTAAGTTTTCTATAGTTTCAGTAATCCATTGTTTAATGACTCCTGAATTAAATGACAATTAAAAATGAAAGCAAATTTTAAAATAAATGTTTTTGTTAATTTCAAAATTAATAAAAGCCACCATAACATATACTTCCTTACAGAGATACACACATTTTGTATCATGCACAATCTCCCTGGCTGGCATGAATGAGATAATAGGTTCATCCCACTTCCCCTTCCCCCCCAATATAATGGCAGCAACACAAGCATTTGTCTGTATGAAATCTTTGGCAGCATCCTACCTTTTTTTCCTCTAGCATTCTATGTCTGTAATGTTTGTTTTAAAGACCTGAATAGAAACTTTCCACTGCAGCATGATTATCCAATTTAAGCTCTCCTTCTTGGTCCACATCATGAATAAAAAGAAATTAAAAAAGAAACAAAAAGATGTTTCTGAAAATTATTAAATACCTGACATCATTGACCATAAAAGCTAATTCTCTACTCATGATGAATTCACTGCCCATTAAATAACAGAATGACTGCATTCTTCTTCTTTTTCTATTTTTCTTTTATTGAAAGCAAATTGTTTTAATCCCCCAACTCCTCTGAGAGCTTCTCTACCTCTCCCCCCATCCAAATCCACACTCTTTCTATTTCTCCTTAGAAAACAAATGGTCACCTAAAGAATAATAAGAAAATAGAACAGAACAAAATACAAAACAAAACAACAACAACAACAAAAAAGAAAACCAGACAAAAACAAGAAAAAGAACCAAAGATTCTCTGAGGTTAAAAGTGAATAAATAAACAAATGAATGCCCTGACAACACATTATGCATCAAAAAACTACCAAGCATGCCACTGAGTTCAATTTGTATAAGCCATCTACTTCTGGGCGTGGAGCCAGCTCTTTTTTCTTTCATTTTTTTTCATTTTTTTCTTCTTTAAAATTTATTTATTTATATTAATTACAGTTTATTCACTTTGTATCCCAACTGTAGCCCCTTTTTGTCCCCTCCTATTCCCACCCTCCTTCCCTCTTCTCCTCTCATGCCCCTCGCCCAGTCCACTGATAGTGGAGGTCTTCTTCCCCTCCCATCTGGCTCTAGTCTATCAAGTCTCATCATGAGTGGCTACATTGTCCTCCTCTGTGGCCTGGTAAGGCTGCTCCCCACCTCAGGGTGAGGTGATCAAAGAATTCATGTCAGAGACAGTTCCTGCTCCGCTTACTAGGGAACCCACTTGAACACTGAGCTGCCATGGGCTACATTTGTGCAGGGGTTCTAGGTTGTCTCCATGAATGGTCCTTGGTTGGAGTATTAGTCTCAGAAAAGACCCCTGTGGCCAGATTTTTTGGGTTCTCTTGCTCTCCTTGTGGAGCTCCTGCCCCCTGCAGGTCTTTCTATTTCCCCTTTCTTTCATAAGATTCTCTGAACTCTGCCCAAAGTTTGGCTATGAGTCTCAGCCTCTGCTTTGATACCTTGAAGGGCAGAGCATTTCAGGGGCTCCTTGTGGGTAGGCTCCTGTCCTGTTCCCTGTTTTCTCCTTCTTCCGATGATGTGGAAAAATAAGTCAAATAAACCCTTTTCTTCCCAAGTTTCTTTGCTCTTGGTGTTTCCTCGTTGCCAAGAAAACCCTATCTACTAAAATGTGATTTATGCAATAGTACTGTTTCTTTTATGGACTCCTTGTGTTTGGTGAAAAGATGTTAAAGAATTATAATAAACTCTTGATAGGTTTTTCCATTGATGTGTTATGTAGTGATCTTCCTTATCTCTTCTGATTAGTTTTAATTTGAAGTCAGTTTTGTCAGATATTAAAATGGCTTGAGCAGCTTACTTCTTAGGTCCGTTTACTTGGAATATCTTTTTCCAATGGTTTACCTTGAGGTGATGTTTTTCATTGATGTTAAAGTGTGTTTCTTAGATTCACTGGAAGGATCTAACCTATCAGTCTGTATCTATTTTTTTGGGGGGGAATGATATCATTGATGTTGAGAGTTAGCAGTGAGTAGTGCTTGCTGATTCCTGCTATTTTGTTGTTGTGGTGTGGGGTTTTTCTCCTCTTTTAGTTTGTTGGTCATAGATTATTTATTCCTTGCATTTTCTTGGGTGTGGTTAACCACTTTATGGTGAAGTTTTTCTTGTAGAGCTCTTGATAGAGGTGGATCTGTAGATAGATATTATTTAAATTTTGCTTATATCTTGGAATGTCCTTATCTATACATTGTGATTGAAATTTTATCAGAGTATATTATGAGGCATTGGCACCTATGGTCTTAGAGTTTGTATGACTTCATTCCAGGCCTTTTTGAATTTTAGAGACTGCACTGAAAAGTCAGGAATTTTTCCATTAGGTTGGCCTTCATGTGTTATTTGTCCTTTTTCTCTTGTAGATTGTAGTATTCTTTCTTAGTTTTGTACAGGTACTGTTGTGACTGTGTGTCATAGGTAACATTTTTTTTCTGGCCTAGTTTATTTGATGCTCTGAATGTTTCTTATACCTTGATAGATAATTCATTACTTAGATTTGAGAAATTTCCTTTATTATTTTATTTTTAATATTTTTCTGTGTTTTTGGCTTGGGTTTCTTCTCTTTCTACTCTTCCTATTATTGGTACATTAGGAGATTAGGACTTTTGATGGTGTTACAGGATTCCTGGATGTTTTTTGATTTAACATTTTTGACTGGGTTATTTTTCTTCTATCATGTGTATTCCATATCTGGGATTCTGTCTTTCATTTCTCATAGTCTGTTGGTAAGGCTTGCCGATTGTTCTAGTTTTTATTTATTTATTTATTTTTATTTCCAGTTTTCCCTCAGTTTGGATTTTCTTTATTGATTCTGCTTCTATTTCCATGTCTTTAACAGCGTTCTTCATTACATTCCACTGTTAGTTTGTGTTTTCATAGATCTTATCAATAAAATTTTCTGGCCTGCTGCAGTAGTGTTGCTGGGCTCTAGGGTAGACATAGCGTCCTGTCTGTTATGTTGATTGTGTATTCATACTTGCATAGAGACATCTGGTATTGAGACAACTGCAATTCTAGCTGCTTCTTGTGTTTGTTATTGTTATAGTTTTTTTTAAATTTTTTCTTCACAGTTTATTCATTATATATCCCGATTGAAGCCTCTTCCTCAACTCCCTCAGTGCCACCTCCTTCTTCCCCTCATCCCCTTTCCCTAGTCCACTGAAAGGGGGCGTTTTCCACCATTGCCATTTGCCCATAGCTTGTTAAGTCTCATCAGGGCTGCTTGGATCCTCTTCCTCCATGGCCTGGCAGGGCTGCATCATCAGGAACAAGTGATCAGAGAGCAGTCAACTGAGTTCATGATAGAGGCATCCCCTGATCCCCTCACTCAGAGATCCACATGGAGACAGAGCTGCCAATTGGCCATATCTGAGCAGAGGGTCTAGGTCTTCTCCATGCATGGTCCTCCATTGGTGCTTCAGTCTCTGAAGGACCCCCAGGACTCAGATCTTTTAGTTTTGTTGATTTCCTTGCGGGGCTCCTGTATCATCCATGTCCCTCTAATCCCACTCTCTCTTCCTCCACAAGGCTCCCTGTGCTCTGCCCGAAGTTTGGCCCTGAGTCTCAGCATCTCCTTTGATCCTCTTTTGAGTGAATACTTTCAGAGGACCCTCTTTAATGTACTACTATCCTGTTTCCTCTCTTCCACTGCTTCTGGTGTCTATCCTGTTTGCCATTCTGAATGAGATTTAAGCATCCTTTCTAGGGTCCTCCGTAGTGTTTGGCTTCTTTAGGTCTGTAGATGGCTGTCTATACCCAAAAGATGCCCCACCAGTCAATAACCAGATTTTCTCAACTATGTTCACAGCATCTTTATTTGTAATAGCCAGAATCTGGAAGCAACCTAGATGTCCCTCAATAGAGGAATGGATATAGAAATTGTGGTACATCCACACAATGGAATAACTACTCAGCTATTAAAAACAAGGACGTCATGAAATTTGCAGGTAAATGGATGCAACTAGAAAAGATCATCCTGAGAGAGAAACAGACACAAACAGAAAGACAGGCATGGTAAACACTCACTTTTAAGAGGATACTAGCTGTTCTTGTGCTTAAGCGGGAGTTTTATTCTCTGGTTTCTGCTGCCTTCTCTGGTTCTTAGGAAGTACAGTAGCTGTGGGCTGCCTGGTACGGAATGCTTTTGAGATCCTGTTGTTTGTGGATACTGGGAGCCTGGGATGGCATTTGTGACTAGGTATTAGGAGGGGACACTAAGGAAAGGGGATGTACTTGAGCAGGTGTTGCTGAGAGGATTTACAGGAGGTTGGTGTGCTCCTAATATCTGTCTACACCCTAGGGGCTGGGGGCAGAAAGAAAACGGTTGCAACAGGTGGTCTGCAACACAGCTGGGAATAAGACTAGGGAATTGGAGTTAGAGGACAAGAGGAAAAATGGAGATCACCTGAGTGATCATTGAGTTACAATGGGGTGTTAATGGGAATCCAAATTTCATGATTTGTTGTTTGGTGGTGGTGGTGGTGGTTTGTTTGTTTTGTTTTCAACAAGGTGATGAAATTTTTCGTTATTCTATCTTGTCCTAGTTGATATATTTGTCATTCCTTTTTCTCTGAAGGAATCTATGCTTTGTAAACTGTCCACTTCTTAATAATTTAATCTGTTATTAATCAGATTAGTTTTATGGCACCATAATGCCTGCTTACACTTTATCCTTATTTTATAAGATAATGGCTCCAAAGTGAAAGATAGAGGTGTCGAAAAATATTTGCCATATATTCATATAGTTTTCTGTTCATTTATTAGGTACAATTAATTTTCTACTACACTTAATCATGAAATTAAACTTGAGTGCTGATATGTGTATATATAGAAAATACCTAGTACATGTGTGGTTTGATAGTACCTGCAGATTCTTGAATATGGTGCCTACAGGACTTAATATAAGGGGTTCATAGTGAATGCAGACAAAAGGCTGGAGAAACATTAGAATGTAATTTTTTTTCAATGTATTTCCTAGTTGGCAGACATTAATGGTCATGACAGATATTAACTTTCACATTTCTAACGACTTAAAATAATGTACGATTTTTTCTAGAATCTGTAAATATAATACTGTTTTTAGTAACATATAGGAATTATATCTCTTGAGGCTTAAACTTCTGTGGTTATTCCTTGATAATATTTCAGAATATTATATACATAATGTTTTTTTTCTTCAAAATAAACCACATTATCAATAGATTTTCTTAGTATCTTTTAACTTCAACAATTGAATTACAGAACAAAAACAGGATTCATAAACACATAAGAAAACAATTTTCTGATTAAACTAATTTTAATAACACCTCTGCAAATATTATGTTTTTCTTAAAATGCTATAAGGACTATTATTTCTTAACTTGGATTAAATGCTTATATTTGCCAATAATGAGACAGGATGTATAAGGAAATAGATCATGTATCCTAAGCTTTATTTTTGTTTCTACATTTATGGTGTTTTGACTTAACCATTAATGTTTATTCTCTGTAGAGGAGGGTCTAGTCATCCGTATTCTTCATCAGTCCATTATATGTATCTCTAAATACAATGCACTTGGATCCCTTGACTTCAGCATGACTTGTAGATGGTATTTCCTAACTATCCACTGTGTGGGAACTATAGGTTAAATTTCATGCTAGATTCTTAAGGACTTCATAGCCATACTTCAGTTTTTATCAGTTGACTCACTTTTGTTAATAAAATCCATAAAGCACAAAAAATGTGTAAATGAAAACAATTTTTGTTTTATAACATTTGAATAAAGTTATAGCATGTGAAAATTTATAGTCATACATGGTAGTTTCATGTCCTTTTAAGCTTAAGGAAATTTGATTTAAATAGAGGCATGAATCGACACAAATATTGCCTGTTATAAGGTTTCTTCTATCATTAACAGTTATTTTTGAAAATGTTTTCAATGTCTTGTTTTGGCAGTGTCCATTTTCAGAGTTTTCACTTGTTGGTTATTGCTAGCATCATTTTAGCTTAACAATTATTTAGAAATTCTATTCTTTAGGGTTTTTAATAACTTTTATCACATATGAGTACTTATGAAATTTGTTTATTATTAAATTATTTTCTATTAATTACAGTTTATTCACTTTGGAACCCAGCTCCCTTCTCCTCCCAATTACACCCTGCCCCTCCCAATTCCACCCTCCCTCATCTCTTCCCATGCCCCTCTCCCAGTCCACTGATGGGAGAGGTTCTCCTCCCCTTCCATCTGACCCTAGCTTATCAGATCTCATCAAGACTGGCTACAATGTCCTCCTCCAAGACCTGGCATGCTGCTTCCCACTCAGGGGGAGGTGATCAAAGAGGCAGTCACTGATTTCAATTTTTAATGAGACTTGAACATAAACAAATAGTTGTCTACTGCTTCCTTTAAATAGCACTGAGATGTCTAATGGAAGAGAAATTTCTTTGGAAAATGGTATCATTTAGATGCTCTTACTTAGTGTCTTATCTGGGAGACACTAAGCAAATAGAAAAAGGAAAACCAAGATTGTTTCAGACTAAACCAATCTCTATGTGAGAGTATAGGGTTTTTTTATTTTTTATATATTTTATTTTTCCCGAGCTTGGCTCTGTGTAGACTTGAATGAGGGTCTGATCAGGTACTGAAGTGGCAATATACCTGTCTCCTATACAAAAACATACAAAAAGGTGTCTTCGAGACATTCTGTCAAACTTCTGTTTTGTAACAATGGACATGGTTTTCTTACACAAGTTTGCTTTGAGCTGGAAACCTCTGTATCAGCCTTTGAAGAGCTGAGGCACACACATGAGCTACATGCCTAACCAGATATTTTTCTTTTTTATTTTTTTTTAAAGTTATTTATTTTTTAAAACTAATTACAGTTTATTCACTTTGTATCCCAGCTGTAGCTCCCTCTTTATGGTCTCCAGATCCCACCTTCCCTTCCTCATCACCTCCCATGCCCCTCCCAAAGTCCATTGATAGGGGAGGTTCTCTTCCCCTTCCCTCTGACCCTAGCCTATCTGGTATCATTAGGACTGGCTGCATTGTCCTCCTCTGTGATCTGGAATGGCTGCTCCTCCATCAGGGGGAGGAGATCAAAGAGCAGGCCACTGAGTTCATGTCAGAGACAGCCCGTGTTCCCATTATTGGGAACACACTTGGAGACTAAGTTGTTATGGACTACATTTGTGCAGGGGTTCTAGGTTATCTCCAGGAATGGTCCTTGTTTGGGTTATCAGGAGCAGAAAAAACACCTGGGAATGTTTCTCCAACCAAGGACCATGCATGGGATATAACCTAAAACCCCTGCTCCAATGTAGCCCATGGTAGCTCAGTATCCAAGTGGGTTCCCTAGTATGGGGGACAAGGATTATTTCTGACATGAGCTCAGTGACTGGCTCATTGATCTCTCCCTCACCCCCCTCAGGGAGGAGCAGCCTTGCTAGGCCACAGATAAAGACATTGCAGCCAGTCCTAAAGATACCTGATAGGCTAGGGTCAGATGGAAGGGGAGGAGGACCTCATCTATCAGTGGACTTGGAAAAGGGCAGGGAGTTGATGAGAGAGGGAGGGTGGGATTGTGAAGGAAAGAGGAAGGGGACTATGGCTGGGATACAAGTGAATGACCTGTGATTATAATAAAATAAAATAAAATAAAATAAAATAAAATAAAATAAAATAAAA
>NW_026596166.1:13268947-13278059 GCF_907164565.1 Psammomys obesus | reverse complement strand
AAATAAAATAAAATAAAATAAAATAAAATAAAATAAAATAAAATAAAGCTCAAGAAATTAAAAAAAAAAAAAAAAAAGAAGATACCTGGTCCGGGGATTTTTGGTTTTGTTTTTCTCATTGTGGAACTTTTGTCCCCTCCCGGTCTTTCTATCTCCCCCTTCATTCATAAGATTCCCTGCACTCTGCCCAAAATTTGGCTATGAGTCAAAGCATCTGCTTTGATAATTTGCTGGGTAGAGTCATTCAGAGGCCCTCTGTGGTAGGCTATTGTCCTTTTCCCTGTTTCTTCCCTTTTTGCCCTCTGTCTCATTTGCCTTTCTGAGAGAGGATTGATCATCTTATCTAGGGTCCTCCTTCTTGCTTAGCTTCTTTAGGTGTACAGATTTTAGTATGTTTATCCAATATTATATGTCTAATATCAACTTATAAGTGACTATATACTATGTATTTCCTTCAGTGTCTGGAATATCTCACTCAGGATAATTTTTTTCTTGTTCCCACCATTTGCATGCACTTTTCATGATTTCCTTGTTTTTAATTGTTTAGTAGTATTCTACTGTGTAAATGTACCACAATTTCTGTATCCATTCCTTAGTTGAGGGCCTTGTGGGTTGTTTCCAGGTTATGGCTATTATGAATAAAGCTTCTACAAACATGGTTGAACAAGTGTCTTTGCTGTATACTTGAGTATCTTTTGGATATATGCCAAGGAGTGGTATGGATCTTGAGGTAGCACTATTCCTAATTTTCTGAGAAAGTACCAGATTGATTTCCAAAGTGGTTGTAAAAGTTTACATTCCCACTAGCAATTGAAGAGTGTTCCCCTTTCTCCACATGCTCTCCAGCATGTATTATCACTTGAGTTTTTTACTTTAGCTGAAAATGAGATTTCTCTCTTTAACTCTGTAACTCTTTTTTTAAATTGGAATACTTGGTTTGTTGGTATTTAACTTCTTAAGTTCTTTATATATTTTGGATATTAGTCCTTTGTCAGATACAGGGTTGGTGAAGATCCTTTTCCAATTAGTAGGCTGTCATTTTGTTCTGATGACAGTGTCCTTTGTTTTACCTAAGCTTTTCAGTTTCATGAGGTCTCATTTATTGATTGTTGATCTTAGAGCCTGTGCTGTTGGTGTTCTGTTCAGGAATATTTCTTCTGCGCCAATGAATTCAAGGCTCTTACCCACTTTTTCTTCTAAAAGGTTTAGTGTATCTGGTTTTATATATTTGAACACATAAGAGATATCATCTACCATGACCAAGTAGGCTCCATCTCAGGCATGCAGGGGTGCTTCAATATACAGAAATCCATCAATGTAATCCACCATATAAACCAACTAATGAAAAAAAGAACACATTATCATCTGCTTTGTTGCTGAAAAAGCATTTGACAAATCCAACAACCATTCATGTTTAAATCTTGGAGAAATCAGGGATACAAGACATATACCTAAACATAGTAAAGACAATATACAGCGAGCCTAGAGTCAACACACATCAAACCAGAAGGAGAGAAACTTAAACCAATACCACTGAAATCAGGGACAAGGCAAGGTTGCCCACTCTCTCCGTATCTCTTTAACATAGTACTTGAATTCTTAGCTAGAGCAATAAGACAACTAAAGGAGATCAAGGGAATACAAATCAGAAAGGAAGAAGGCAACGTATCACTATTTGAAGCTGATATGATAGTATACAAGAGTGACTCCAACAATTCAATCAGAGGACTTCTTCTGCTGATAAACACATTCAGCAAAGTGGCTGTACATAAAATTAACTTAAAAAAAATCAGTATCCCTCCTGTATTTGAAAGACAAAAGGGCTGAGAAAGAAACAATACTCTTCACAATAGCCACAAATAACAAAAAGTAACTTGGTGTGACTCTACCCAAGCAAGTGAAAGACCTGTATGAAAAAAAGCTTCAAGTCTCTGAAGAAAGAAATTGAAGAAGATATCAGAATATGGAAAGATCTCCCATGCTCATGGATCAGTAGGATTAACAAAGTGAAAGCGGTTATCCTTCTAAAAGCAATCTACAGATTCAATGAAATTCCCATCAAAATACCAACACAATTCTTGAAAAAACAATTCTCAATTTCATATGAAAAAAACAAAGGTTGTGGAGAAAAGGGAACCCTCCTCCATTGCTGGTGGGAATGTAAACTGGTTCAACCACTTTGGAAGTCAATCTGGCGCTTTCTCAGACAACTAGGAGTAGTGCTACCTCAAGACCCAGCTATACCACTGCTAGATATATACCCAAAATTTTCTCAAGTACACAACAAGGACATTTGTTCAACCATGTTCGTAGCAGCTTTATTTGTAATAGCCAGAACTTGGAAACAACCCAGATGTCCATCAACGGAGGAATGGATACAGAAATTGTGGTATCTTTACACAATGGAATACTACTCAGCAATCAAAAAGGAGGAAATCATGAAATTTGCAGGCAAGTGGTGGGATCTAGAAAAGATCATTCTGAGTGAAGTATCCCAGAAGGAGAAAGACAAACTTGGTATATACTCGCTTATATAGACCTACAAGATATGATAAACATAATGAAATCTACACACCTAAAGAAGATAATCAAGAAAGTGGACACAGGCGAAGGTGATTAATCCTCATTTAGAAAGACAAATGGGATGTGCATTGAACTTATGACAGGAGTCTACCACAAAAGGCATCTGAAAGACTCTACCTAGCAGTGTTTCAAAGCAGACACTAAGACTCATAACCAAACCCTCGGCAGAGTGCAGGGAATCATATGAAAGAAGGGAAGTTAGTATGATATGGAAAGGATAGGAGCTCTACAAGGACCAAATATATCCGGGCACAGGGTCTTTTCTGAGACTGACACTCAACCAAGGACCATCTATGGATATAACGTAGAACTTCTGCTCAGATGTGGCCCGTGGTAGCTCAGTAACCAAGTAGTTTTCCAAAGTAAGGGGAACAGGGACTATTTCTAACAGGATCTCAAGGGCAGGCTGTTTGATCCCCCCCCCCCAGGGGAGGAGCAGTCTGTTAGGCCACAGAGGAGGACTTTGCAGCCAGCCCTGAAGATACCTGATAAAACAGGGTCAGATGAAAGGGGAGGAGGTCCTCCCCTATCAGTGGACTTGGAAAGGGGCAGGGAGGAGACCAGGGAGGGAATGTGGGGTTGGGGAGGGAATGAGGGAGCGGGATACAGCTGGGACACAGAGTTAACAAAATGTAACTAAAAAGAAAAATAAAATAAAAAAAAAAGTGTTGGGAACCAAAAAAAAAAAAAAAAAAACAAAACAAAAAACCCAGAATTGTAAAACAATTTTTTACAACAACAGATCTTCTGGAGATAAAATCTCCATCCCTGATCTCAAGCTGTACTACAAAGCAATAGTAACAAAAACCGCATAGAAACAGAATGATGGGTCTATAGAATCGAATAGAAGACCCAGAAATAAACACACACACCTAAGGATACTTAATTTTTGACCAAGAAGTCAAAATCATGCAATGAAAAAAGATGGCATCTTCAACAAATAGTGCTGGTCTAACTGGATGTCTACATGTAGATAAATGCAAATAGATCCATATTTATCACCATGCACAAAACTAATATTTCTTTTTATACTCATAGTAATATCCAAAATAGGTACCCCTTCAAGATATTTGTTAGTAGTTTTCTCAATGTTAAATGAAGAAAATACCATTGTACATCAAATTTTATAATTTATATATGCCCTATATCAAATTTAATAAACAATTAGATTTCTATTAGTTGACCTAATGAAGCCAGTTTCCATATATAGTTAAATAATACTAAGTTAGAGGCAAGAAAGAAAATAAATTGGCTACGGGGTATTGGTCTTGCCAAATGAATGTTTTCTCAGTATTAAGTAAATAGACCTTATTGTTGGAAATGAGAAAATGGAGTCAAAAGGGGAAATCATGTCTTTTGACTGAATTTTTAAAGATGTGTTTGCTGTCTGTCTTGGAAATTTTTGAAATAAAATGTCAAAACCTGCAACATAAAGGTAAATATTGATAGTTATATAATTTTTAGATCAAAGCTTGCTCTTTCTAATACATCTCTCATGTATTAACTTAAATTTGCTTTAGTTTCAAAACATTCCTTTGATGCTCCCTACAAAAAAATGATTTTGATATAAATAATAAACAATATTGCATGTGCTACAAAGCTAGATGAAGGTAAAGTGTCCACGCGAGGAACATTCTTCAGCAGTGTTATCATTCTTAAGCTAGCATGTTTTATATTCAAGTCAAAGATGTCATGATGTAGGTACAGTTTCCTTAGAACTTTTCCATTGCTTGCTATATTTTTTTATTTCACATGACATTTCAGCTGAGCAACCTAATGCAAATTTTTAGTTTACCAAATTTTAAAGCTGTTCATTTCCCATATTGTTCTCATGTGAGATTGAAATTTCTCAGTAAGGCTTAAAGGGCTTTCAGGATCTGCCTTTTGACTCACTGCATACATCTACTCAACCAACCAGCACCTCTTTTCTGATTACCTAATTTGAGTCAAGAACTGACTTACATGTGAGGACATAAAAGGCAAATATGGTGCATCATTATCATGCTATTTTGAAACTTAAGCATGAAGAAGAAAGAAATGTTTCTTTGCTTGCTAAACACACAGTGATAATATTCATATTATAAAAACATGAAAATGACAAAATTTAGTAGTGACAGAGATTTAAGCAAACAAACAATAAGCAAGTAGAGCCAAAATAAATGAATATTGATTGTTTGATTTATTAATATTATAATTTTGAAGGTTGTCATTATGCTAATTTATAAAAGAAGGTAGTATCATCATTTAATTACACAAAACTAGAAGTATAGGCTTCAATTTCAACAAATGATAATAACTGCCTAATTTTTGCACAGTCAAGTAGCTGGCAAGCAAAGTGTGAGTAGGGAAAGAATATGGAGTAATGAAAGATTTAAAGACCTGAAGATATGAAGAATAGGGAACATCTATGAGTTTCTGCAAGAAGAAGCTTTTTTGATGATGGGTGTAGCAGTAAGTCTTCAGAAGTCATTTCAATGCTGTACTTAATTAGCAGAATAATAGCAAGAGGTTTTCCTGTGGAGTTCATAACATATCTAGTCTCAGGTTCCTAACTTCATAAACAGTGTCACATATGTATTCTATCTCATAGAACATCATTTGGACCGATTAAAAAGTAGTTCTAGTCCAATAGCATTCATCCAACTATTGAACCAATGAGTATATCTTGCAAGTATGTTATTGTTGTATCTCACGGGGTTTGTATGCGGGTGCTATTGATGGTTTCTTTTCTCATTCCATAGCATATGCAACATACTCTAACTCAATTAGTGTTAGCCAGTCGTAGTAAAAATTCCAGCTGAGTACCAGCCACATTTCTCCTTATTCTGTGATGTAAGTATTTGGTGTCTTCAACAATGGAGTCTTATCATCAATCTGTAGGATAACCAATAGCAACGACAATAACTTTTACTATTCGGGCATCTATTGGACCCTGCTGATGAACGATACGAGAAGATGTAACCCATTCCTGATACTGGGATTTTATTTGTCATCATATGATGTGAGATTGGGGTATCCACCTTCCTCCAGCTACTAGGAAACATCTGAATGATTCTATAAACTAACACTGAGATTCAAGGTGATAAGAATATTAACTGCATATTAAATAATTTGATTTCTCTTAAGGAGGAATGTGTCCTATCAGCTTATGTTTCTTTTTCCCTATCTCACACTTTCCTAGAAATACCAATAGTGCTAATAAAATAAGTTTGTTCTTTTTCTAAGCCTTTCTCCTTTTCAATTTAAACACTATTTTATACTCTTATTTTGTATTTTAATAATCCCCTCTAGTTTTGGATCAGGGATAGCATGCACTATTTAATATTGTGCATTACACAGTTTTCTCAGTCCATAGGCTGTTTTTGTTACTGTTTCTGTACAGAAGCTATTTCATTTCATTCTTTCTACATCTAGCACCTAGCACAATGGCTGGCACATAGCAAATGCTTGGCAAATATTTGTTGAGCAAATGTGTTCATTTCCTAGTGTCAGCTCTGCCTCAATGCATTTCATTCAATGTTAAGCTTGTTCAGCTCTTGAAATGTCAATCATCCTCAAAGCCAAGCGGTGTTAGACATGGTGATTGCTCTCCTAAGGGCCTTCTTTCCAGCTGAAATCCAGGACTGGCACGAAAGCCAAGCTACAAGTGACCTAATTAGTCCTTTGGTTATTTCCAAAAAGATTGGGAATAATCATGAGCAGGGATGGCCAAAAACTAGGCCATTCAGTGTTTGATGAGAGTTGAAATGTTTGGGGTGACAGATGTAAGTCTTTTAGACACCTTCAATAGTTTCCAAAATAAAGTAGGTTGCATTTTGATTGTTTGGGGGAGATTTTATCAACAAAATATGTTCATTGACTAATCAGATCTTTGTAGTGGATTAGAAATTAGCAGTATGTTGGACACGGAAATAAGGTACAGAATCTCTTTCTGGCCTGGCTTTAAAAGAACTCATGATAGCAGAATTCAGCCAGATGCTGTTTATCTTTCCAGAGTGTAATTTTGGGGACTAACAAATAGTGAGCTGCCTTCAGATCCCATGCTTCTAATCAATGTCAGGAACTGGATGCTATGAATGCATCTCTCCCAGAGGAATCAGTACTAATGGATCTTTGACAGGCTTTTAATGCTTTTTTTTTTTTTTTTTTTTTTTTTTTTTTTTTTAAGGCTTATCTTTAGCTTCATTGTCACAGTCTGTCGGCAGGTCTGATGGCTGATGTCACTGATAAGTGTAACTAATGTCCTCTTGGTATCTTATTTACTCAGGGGAAAAATCATGAACAAGATATTTTTCAAACAAGACAATATTCAAGGGGTGGCTGATGAATTTAACATTTAAGAATATATCTTTGAGATGATGATAACTATTACTAAGAAATTATACTTGAACACTGCTAAGGGCTAACATACATCATCATGTAAATTTTTCTCTAAGAAGTTGAAACATCACACTGAAGCATTAAAATAGCCATTGAAAATCAAAATATCAATCTACTTGGGAAAAACACAGATCCCTGTGTGCAAATATGCAATTGAATCAAACCTACCATCTACACATTTTCATGGATTCTGTATATTAGGTTCTTGCAATGAATAGCAAACAGTGTCTGTTTTTTGAGGAGACAAATCTATGACTCAGTTTGAGAATCCAAACATAACTAAACAGAGTGATAACCAAAATCACTAAAGACCATGTATAGATATTTTTGAGAAATATCTGATGTTTGGTAAAGCTATTTCTGCTTTTTTTTTTTCATTACTTAAAAAAAATACAAAACTGATGATTATACTCATTGATGGGAACTCGAAGCTCTTCTAAAAAATAAGTATCTTCCTGTTGCCTTGGGCTGTTTGAGATATACATATAAATATTAGAGAATTAACAATTGTGGGACCATAATGGCCCAGGGTTACAGAGAAAAGGCGGAGGAAGCTTCAACCCCAGAAATCTCAAAACATAAGGAAAGCAAGAATTGGGTTCCTGCCCCCTCCCATCCTGGCACCACAAAGCCAGCTTCCCCACTATCAATCCTAGTAATAATTTGTTACCCTTATGGTTATCAGGCTTTACTCCTTGTTCGATCTTATAAAGTTTTTCTTTTTTCCTCCTGTAACCCCTGAATATCCAGACGAAACATCTTCCAACACCCCTGCCTTGGCAACAAACCATTTCCAGATGAGCAGGATGAGATAGACAGCTAGCAAACTAGATGCAAATATGCAGGATAGTCCAGTTTCAGAGCAATTCGTTTGTGATTTCGTGATTTCCTGAGTGAATCTGTTTCCTCCACAGCTCAACGTATGCAAGAAGGTTGTGCAGATTCCTTCCCCTGTCTCCTCTTCCCCAACGTGACTGATTTTTGTTGGTAATAATGTTCATAAGTCTTTTCTAGGTATATGCACTTTCTTTTTACACTAACTCATGTTTTAAGTATTGATTATATGCTGGAACTGTATCTTATATCTGGGATTTTTCTCAAGCTCTCATGCTTGTTTGGTAAGCATTTTCCTGACTGAGTTAGCTTCTCAGCCTGTAAAATAAAGTTATTATGTATATGTTGATTAAATACCGGAAATTGTTACAGTGGCAGTTATTCCTGAACCTGCTATTTTAGAAATAAGACACAGAGACCTATTAGATTTATTATAAGCCTTATGACTCTGATGCTGGGCAGATGTTAGCCCTCTGAGCTGCCTTGCCACTCCCAGCCCAAATCCCCAGTACTCTGCTTGCACATGTTCCATTTTGGCTGCTTCTGCTCCACCGTGGGGGTCCTCAGTGCAAGCCGCTCTAGGCCAAGTCTCCTGGTTATTTCACGGCAACCTGCTCTTTCTGTGACTTGACCCAAAGCCTGGGAACATTAGCTCTGCCTCTGTCCCTTCTGCACGGCCATTGAAAGTCAAAATACCAATCTACTTGGGAAAATCACAGATCCCTGTCTACAAATATGTAACTGAATAAAACCTACCATCTACACATTTTCAAGGATTCTGTATATTAGGTTCTTGCAATGAATAGCAAACAGTGTCTGGTTTGAAGAGGCAAGGTTCAAACAAGTCATCTTTGGATAAGTGGGAATTAGCACTTGGACAGTGAGGATCTTGGGAAACAAGAAATTAACATTTGAATACATAGAGCTCCAGATGAAGCCCAACACCAGCCTCCTAGTCAGTGCCTTCTTGAAGTCTCCCAGCTTTTAATTTTTTTTGTATTATTCTTTCACTGTCTGTAGATATTTTATCACACTATTTGCAGTTATATTATTTAAAGCTGAGAACCAAGGACCAAAACGTAGACTCTATCATACAACTGAGCATGTAAGTGTTACACCTTTGATAGCTATGTGTTATCAATTTCCATCTTCTTTCTTTATACTTCTACATTCCTTTCAATACATTGAAAGAAATACAATATATTGTCCAGTTTTCATACTTTGTATGATATATATATATATATATATATATATATATATATATATATTGTGTGTGTGTGTGTGTGTGTGTGTGTGTGTGTGTGTGTGTGTGTGT
>NW_026596166.1:13232273-13268937 GCF_907164565.1 Psammomys obesus | reverse complement strand
GTGTGTGTGTGTGTGTGTGTGTGTGTGTGTGTGTGTGTGTGTGTGTGCAAGATGAGTTATTGCTACTCAGGTGAATATTTGTGCACCACACAAGTGTATCATGTGTTTTCAGAGATCAGTAGAAGGTAGCTAACCACTTGGAAATAGAAATACATATGGTCATCAGCCATTGTGTGGGATCTGGGAATCAAGCCTGGGTCCTCTTGAAGATCATCCAGTGCTCTTAACCACTGAGCACTCCCTCCAGCCTCTACAGCAATCCCTTTAAAGCCTGTGGGCTGGATACCATCATTTAATAAAAATATGGAGGTATAAATTTGAGGCTGCCTTTCCTTTTCCTGCCTCCTTATTCTTGAGGATGGTATGTGAATCCTGGATACCCCCCTGGTTACTTCTTTTATTTTTCTTATATAGCTTATTCATTGGTAAACCTCTTCTTAATTGTCTAGATTACTAGATAATCATTGTCTTATTTTCTCCATGGTCTAAATGCATGAGAGTTGTTCTTACAGAGGCTTCCAGCTTCCGAATGATTTCTAATGATTTCTTAGTGATGTATGTATTATCCTGTTCTAAGCAACTACAAATTTTATAATTAATACTAAGTCAAAAACATGCAATGATATTCCTCAGACGCAGAAGACAAAAATATGAAAGAACAAATGTGGGGACAAAAGCAAATCTAGTGTGAAAGACAAACAAAAACTCAAAAGCATATGCTTCATAATATAGCTTTCCATGATTATAGTTATTCCTGTTTGTGAAAACACAACTGACCGATAGATTTCTCATAGGAGGAGTACTCTCATAATATATTTAATGTATTCATAATACAGCTCTAACATGTTTGAGCAGCTTATGTTTTTTTTTCCCCTCCTCAGGTGATCCTCACAGATATTTCCCTGTTAACTGTGAAAGTGAAGAACAAACTTGAGAGAATTTCTAAGGTACATATTCTAGGCCTTCCTGATGAAGGAGGAAATTAATTAAAATATCTATAGTGGGAAAAGCTAAGAAATATTCAGGTGTAAATTTTTTCTTCCCCATGTGATTAGTACATTAAAAAGTGAACAAGCTTTTGTTGCAGAAATGCCAAGAAAAACATACATTGGATACTCTACTTCGGTTTCTGAAAGCCATGACAGTAAATCATTCTGAAAGACAAAAGTTCTGATAAAAAATCCTGTATTTTACCTGAAGAAAAAAAAATACCCTTGACAACCAAAGTCAAGTTCTCCGATTGACTAAAATTAAATATAAAACAAAATCACGGCCAGGGTAACCTGAAGGATAGGAGAACAGCAGCCATCTTGTAAAGTAACGAGTGTTACACACCAGTCATGCTCATAATGAAAGGATTGTTTTGATTATATTAATATACAAAGTCAGGTCTGAGAGTGTTCTCTGTTCTCTTTTCTCAGCATTAGGCAGTTGAATAATGTTTAGACATCTGAGGATCTTCCAATGCCATAGAAACTAATGCTATCTTTGTGATTTGTGATATGTCACGAGAGCTGTTCTGGTTATATCAAAGAACGGACATTATTAACACTGATGGGCTTGTGACCCAAAGAACTGAAAAGACCCATTTGTGTGCTGATGAGAAATGAAGCAGACACGTGAGTGTGTTCTTAAGGGGAGAGTGGAGTGCAGAGACTGGAGGGTGGAGCTGTGAAATTTTTAACTGATGAGAAGCTTACCCCTTTAGAGGAAAATAGGGATTACTTACAACTTATCAATTACTTACCAAAGCTCTATTGCCTTCAAAACTTAGCAAATCGTAACCACGAACTCTCAATTGTGCTTGGTAGTCCAGATGTTCCATCTTTACTGAAAATTTTTTCATCTATTAATTATAGTTTGTTTTAGATTCATATATTTTTATTGAATAAGAGAGTATTAACTATCATTTTTTCATTGGTTTATCTATTCACCATCAATCATCTGGCTATGTAAGCTCCCATTTGACCATCTACTCTATCTTTATCCCTATTTCTCTTAATCAATATGCAACCTTACTGCCCATCATATTTTAATTATTTATGAATAAAGCCTATGCCATATTTAAATATTCAAGATATAAGCTTTTGATTTCCCATTAGCATCTGTCAAGGTTCTCTTCTCCTATGACAACATCCTGTCATTATACTTTTCTTTCCACTGAGGAAGGCTTGCCAGCACCCTTGAAACATACTGTTCGTTCTCCTTCATACTGCTGAGCTGTGTATGTTGAAGGAATTATGGACTCTCTTTCTTCCAAATTAGTTGTGCCAGTAACCTCAGTACTGACTGAAGAAGCTAGTTGAATTTAGTGTTCTTTCACACTTCAGTTTCTCAATATAAGAGGATTAAGGGCTTTATTTCAGTTTTATTCCTTTTTTTCTTTTTAACGTATAACTCAACAGGAACAACAATAACAAAAAGAAAAAAAAACCCTAGACTAGTAAATTATGTGAATGGCACCATCACTGCTTGACATGGAATCATCTCCCTCAGTGATAACTCCAGTAGGTCTAGCTTCGTACAGTACAAATTAAGTCTTGTTCATACTGTGGCTTCTTTCTATGAAAGTTTCTTAGGTAGTTATATAAATTTATTTTAGAATCATCTTTTCAGTAAGTTTTTTTTAATTAAAATTTAAAATTATTTGGGTTTGGGCAGTAACTCAGCATTTATATCTCTTAGTTTTTTTTTCCCTTCACTTTTCAATAAGTATCTAGGGTGTATTAGTGACTTTCATCTTGCTTTGATAAAATACCATGACAGAAAGTTTCATGGAAGAAGGTTTATTCTGTCTTACAGTTCTGGACAGAGAGTTTCTAACAGCAAGGGAGGCATGAAATCAAGGAGCTGGATCAGGAGAAAGTGATACCACATCTTCAAACACAAACAGAAAGTAAAAAGAGCAATGAATTGCTTGATACTATAAATGCCCAATGTCCAACTCAAGGAGCATACTTCCTCTATTTCCAAAAATATCCACAGCCTCCCCTAACAGTGCCACCATCTGGACACCAAATATTCAAATACCTGAGCATATGAGGAAGGTTTTTTTTTTTTAATTCATCTGATTATAAATTCTTCCATAAGCTTCTCATGCTGGCAAATATTAACTTATGTGTCTTCAGAACTAGAGCCAACCATAACTTTCCACTATGAAATTTTCTGCTATATGTTAAACAGTGTAATTTGTGATTTTTAGTATAGAAATTTTGTCTCCTCAAAATCGAACCCCAGTATAATGAAGTGAATAAATATTGTGAAGCTTTTTTTTTTTAATTTTTCTTTTTCTTTTTAGTTACAATTTGTTAACACTGTGTCCCAGCTGTATCCCGCTACTTCATTCCCTCCCCCTCCCCAACTCCCTCTCTGGTATCCTCCCTGCCCCTTTCCAAGTCCACTGATAGGGGAGGACCTCTTCTCTTTTCATTTGACCCTGTTTTATTAGGTATCTTCAAGGCTGTCTGCAAAGTCCTCCTCTGTGGCCTAACATGACTGTTCCTCCCCTGGGGGGGAGGTCAAAGAGCCTGCCCTTGAGATCCTGTTAGAAATAGTCATTGTTCCCCTTACTTTGGAAAACTACTTGGTTACTGAGCTACCATGGGCCACATCTGAGCAGAAGTTCTAGGTTATATCCATAGATGGTCCTTGGTTGAGTGTCAGTCTCAGAAAAGACCCTGTGCCCAGATATATTTGGTCCTTGTAGAGCTCCTATCCTTTCCATATCATACTAACTCCCCTTCTTTCATATGATTCCCTGCACTCTGCCGAGGGTTTGGTTATGAGTCTTAGTGTCTACTTTAAAACACTGCTAGGTAGAGTCTTTCAGATGCCTTTTGTGGTAGACTCCTGTCATACATTCAATGCACATCCCAATTGTCTTTCTAAATGAGGATTGATCATCTTCACCGATGTACACTTTCTTGATTATCTTCTTTAGGTGTGTAGATTTCATTATGTTTATCATATCTTGTAGGTCTATATAAGCGAGTATATACCAAGTTTGTCTTTCTCCTTCTGGGATACTTCACTCAGAATGATTTTTTCTAGATCCCACCATTTGCCTGCAAATTTCATGATTTCCTCCTTTTTGATTGCTGAGTAGTATTCCATTGTGTAAAGATACCACAATTTCTGTTTCCATTCCTCTGTTGATGGACATCTGGGTTGTTTCCAAGTTCTGGCTATTACAAATAAAGCTGCTACAAACATGGTTGAACAAATGTCCTTGTTGTGTACTTGAGCAAATTTTGGGTATATACCTAGGAGTGGTATAGCTGGGTCTTGAGGTAGCAGTACTCCTAATTGTCTGAGAAAGCTCCAGATTGACTTCCAAAGTGGTTGTACCAGTTTACATTCCCACCAGCAATGGAGGAGGGTTCCTCTTTCACCACAACCTCTCCAGCATGTGTTGTCCCTTGAGTTTTTCATCTTGGCCATTCTGATGGGTGTAAGGTAAAATCTCAGGGTTGTTTTGATTGGCATTTCCGTAATGGCTAATGAGGTTGAGCATTTCTTTAAGTGTTTCTCTGCCATTTGATGTTCCTCTTTCGAGAATTCTCTGTTTAGCTCCGTTCCCCATTTTTTAATTGGATTACTTAGTTTGTTGTTTTCAGCTTCTTTAGTTCTTTATATATACTGGATATTAGCCCTCTGTCAGATAAAGGGTTGGTGAAGATTCTTTCCCAATCTGTAGGCAGTCGTTTTGTTTTGATGACTGTGTCTTTTGCTTTACAGAAGCTTTTTATTTTCATGATGTCCCATTTCTTGATTGTTGCTCTTAGAGCCTGTGCTGTTGGTGTTCTGTTCAGGAAGTTGTCTCTTGTGCCAATGAGTTCTAGGCTGTTCCCCACTTTTTTTCCAACTGATTTAGAGTATCTGGTTTTATGTTGAGGTCCTTGATCCACTTGGACTTTAGTTTTGTGCAGGGTGATAAATATGGATCTATTTTCATTTTTCTTCATGTAGACATCCAGTTGGACCAGCACCGTTTGTTGAATATACTGTCTTTTTTTCCATTGAATGGATTTGGCTTCTTTGTCAAATACCGAGTATTCATAGGTGTGTTGGTTTATTTCTGGGTCTTCTATGCGGTTCCATTGATCCTCCTTTCTGTTTCTATGCCAATACCATGCAGTTTTTACTACTGTTGCCCTGTAGTGCGGCTTGAGATCGGGGATGGAGATACCTCCAGATGATCTGTTGTTGTACAGGATGGTTTTGGAGATTCTGGATTTTTTTTGTTTTTCCATATGAAGCTGAGAATCTTTTTTCAAGGTCTGTAAAGAATTGAGTTGGTTTTTTGATGGGAATTGCATTGAATCTGTAGATTGCTTTTGGCAGGATGGCCATTTTCACAATGATAATCCTACCAATCCATGAGCACAGGAGATCTTTCCATCTTCTGAGATCTTCTTCGATTTCTTTCTTCAGAGACTTGAAGTTTTTCTCAAACAGGACTTTCACTTGCTTGGTTAAAGTCACACCAATGTACTTTATGTTATTAGTGTCTATTGTGAAGGGTGTTGTTTCCCTAATTTCTTTCTCAGCCTTTTTGTCTTTGGTATACAGGAGGGCTTCTGATTTTTTTGAGTTGATTTTGTATGCTGCCACTTTGCTGAAGGTGTTTATCAGCTGAAGGAGTTCTCTGGTTGAAATTTTGGGGTCGCTTATATGTACTATCATATCATCTGAAATAGTGACACTTTGACCTCTTCCCTTCTGATTTGTATCCCCTTGATCTCCTTTAGTTGTCTTATTGCTCTGGCTAGGACTTCAAGTACTATGTTAAAGAGATATGGAGACAGTGGGCAGCTTGTCTTGTCCCTGATTTCACTGGGATTGATTTAAGTTTCTCTCCATTGAGTTTGATGTTGGCTATAGGCTTGCTGTATATTGCCTTTACTATCTTTAGGTATGTGCCTTGTATCCCTGATCTCTCCAAAACTTTAAACATGAATGGGTGTTGGACTTTGTCAAATGCTTTTTCAGCTTCTAAGGAGATGATAATGAGGTTTTTCTCCTTCATTTTGTTTATGTGGTGGATTACATTGATAGATTTCCATATGTTGAACCACCCTTGCATGCCTGGGATGAAGCCTACTTGGTCATGGTGGATGATATCTTTGATGTGTTCTTGGATCCGGTTTGCAAGTATTTTATTGAGTATTTTTGCATCAATGTTCATATGAGAGATAGGTCTGAAGTTCTCTTTTTTTGTTGGATCTTTGTGTGGTTTATGTATCAAGGTGACTGTGGCTTCATAGAATGAGTTTGCTAGTGTTCCTTCTGTTTCTATTTTGTGGAATAGTTTGAGGAGAATTGGTGTTAGCACTTCTTTGAAGGTTTGTAGAATTCTGCGCTGAAGCCATCTGGTCCAGGGCTTTTTTTGGAGGAGAGACTGTTAATGACTGCTTCAATTTACTTGGGAGATATAGGGCTATTCAGTCTTTCTACCTGATCTTGGTTTAATTTTGGTAGATGGAATCTGTCTAGAAAATTATCCATTTCATTTAGATTTTCAAATTTTGTGCCATATAGGTTTTTGTGTATGACCTAATAATTGTTTGGATTTCCACAGTGTCTGTAGTTATGTCCCCATTTTCATTTCTGATTTTGCTGATTTGGATAGTTTCTTTCTGCTTTTTAGTTAGTTTGTCTAAGGGTTTGTCTATCTTGTTGATTTTCTCAAAAAACCAGCTTTTTGTTTCATTGATTCTTTGGATAGTTTTATTTGTTTCTAATTGATTGATTTCAGCCCTTACTTTGATTATTTCCAGCCTTCTGCTCCTCTTGGGTGTATCTGCTTCTTTTTTTTTCGAGGGTTTTCAGTTGGGCCATTAAGTTGCTTGTATGTGATGTTACAAATTTCTTCTTTCAGGCACTTAGTGCTATAAATTTTCCTCTGAGCAATGCTTTCAATGTGTCCCATAAATTTGGGTATGTTGTGCCTTCCTTTTCATTGAATTCTAGGAAGTCTTTAATTTCTTTCTTTATTTCTTCCTTGACCCAGCTGTCATTGAGTAGTAAGTTGTTCAGCTTCCATGTGTGTGTCGGCTTTTTGTTGTTTCTGTTGTTGTTGATGTCCAGCTTTAGTCCATGGTGGTCAGATAGTATACAAGGGATTATTTCAATCCTTTTGTATATGTTGAGGCTTGCTTTGTGACCCACTATATGGTCTATTTTGGAGAAGGATCCATGCGGTACTGAAAAGAAGGTGTATTCTTTTGAGTTTGGGTGAAAAGATCTGTAGACGTCTATTAGGTCCATTTGATTTAGGGATTCTGTGAGTGCTTTTATTTCCCTATTTGGTGTCTGTCTGGTTGATCTGTCCCTTGATGAGAGTGGGGTGTTGAAGTCTCCCACTATTAAAGTATTAGGATCAATGTATGATTTAAGCTTTAATAATGTTTCATTTATGAATGTCGGTGCTCTCGTATTTGGGGAGAATAGAATATCTTGAATAGATATTCAAGATTGTGATGTCCTCTTGGTTGATTTTTCCTTTGATGAGAATATAGTGGCCGTCCTTATCTGTTTTGATTAACTTGGGTTCAAGTCTATTTTATTAGATATTAGGATGGCTACTCCCACTTGTTTTCTGGAACCATTTGCTTGAAAAACTTTTTTCCAGCCCTTTACTCTGAGGTGGTGTTTATCTTTGTTGCGTAGTTGTGTTTCTTGGATGCAACAGAATGTTGGATCCTGTTTCCGTAACCATTCTGTTAGCCTGTGTCTTTTTATTGGTGAGTTGAGTCCATTGATATTGATAGATAGTAGTGACCAATGCATATTAGTTCCTTTTGTAATGGAGTCGGTGATCTTACCCTGTTTCATTGCTTGTTTTCCTTTCATTTTTGTTGGGACATTATCTGTATGCCCTGTTTTTTTGGGTGAAGTTGTTTAGGTTGGATTTGAGTTTTCCTTCTAGTATCTTCTGTAGGGTTGGTTTTCTGTGTAGATATTGTGTAAATTTAGTTTTGTCATGGAATATTTTGTTTTCTCCATCTATGTTGATGGAAAGCTTTGCAGGGTATAGTAGTCTGGGTTGACATTTGTGATCTCTTAGAGTCTCCATGATACTTGCCCAGGCCCTTCTGGCTTTCATAGTTTCTGATGAGAAGTCCGGTGTGATTCTGATAGGTCTACCTTCATATGTTACTTGGCCCTTTTTCCTGGCTGTTTTTAATATCTTTTCTTTGTTCTGTAGATTTAGAGTTTTGACTATGATGTGACGTGATGTGTTTCTTTTCTGGTCTAGTCTATTTGGAGTTCTGTAGGCCTCTTGTATTTCTTTCTTTAAGTTGGGAAAATTTTCTTCTATGATTTTCTTGAAAATATTTTCTGGACCTTGGAGCCTGGAGTCTTCTTTTTCATCAATTCCTATTATTCTTAGATTTTGTCTTTTCATAGCGTCCTTGATTTCTTGGATATTTTGTGATTGGAACTTTTCTGATTTTCCTTTTCTTTGAGAGAAGTATCAATTTCTGCAAGTGTGTCTTCAGCTCCAGAGATTCTCTCTTCCATCTCTTGTATTCTGTTGGTGATGCTTAATTTTGTGGTTCCTGATCTTTTCTCTAAGTTCTCCAGCTCAAGGGTTTTCTCATTTTGTGTTTTCTTTATTGATTCTAATTCTGTTTTCATGCCTTGCACCATTTCTTTCATGTGTTTGAATTTGGATTCCTGTCTCTCTATGATGGTCTCTATTTCCTTGTTCATTTCCTTTTTATATGCCTCTAATTTTATCTCTACTTGTGCCTCTATTTGTTTGGCTATGTTTGCCTGTGTTTCTTTAAGGCTTTTGTCTATTTCTTCTTTCTTTACCTCCAATTGATTGGCCAACTCTTTGAAAGACTTGTTCATTTCCTCCTTATGAGCCTCAAATAATTGGGTAAGCATGGCTTTAAGGTCATTTTCCTGTGCTTCTGATGAATTGGAGTATCCATCAATTTTGGGGTTTCCTGGTGAAGTCATGATGTCCTGATTTATGTTGGAAGTGTTCTTTCGCCTACCCCTGGCCATTGGCTTATCTGAGACCTTCCCTGTTTGTTTTTGGATTCTGCAGATCAGACTGGTACTGTCTCTCTCTGGCATCTGGAGAGTTCTTCAGCAAGCTGAGAGAGGTCCCGTATCCTTAGCGTGTGCTGAGGACTAGCTGTACCTGTGGGAGAAAAGTACGAGGTGCAGATGGGGCAAATGCAAGTGTGTGTGTGTGTGTGTGTATGTGTGTGTATAGGTGTGCATTGATGTGTATCTCAAGGGACAGAGTGATGGCTAATGTTGAACCCTTGAGTGTGTGGGAGAGGCTTGCACTGTATATGTCGCAGGCGCTAGTGATGATTGCAGCGCAATTTCTGGCATTAACTGCTTTAACTCCTCAATTAGACCAACAGAGCAGGAACTCAATGTCTCAAGTGCCTCTCTGTTTCCCAAAGTGGGTATATGGGTGGGAGGGGGTTCGATGCCTGGCTTCTGTTTTAGAAGGACCCAGGATCTGGGGAGCTGCAGATTCTCAAGGGTGCACTCACTGACAGGCAGGTCACTTGGCAGAGATTAGGGTATCCAAGCTCTCTGCTTTCTGATTTGGCCCTGCTTCTTTGATGTGCTCTGTCAGCTCCGTGCTGCTGTCACTGCCAGGTTATGAGGTCTTGCTGTAGCTGGAGATTTCAAGGTGGTCATGTCAGTAGGGATCAGGGTAACCAGGCTTTCTGTTGTCTGGTTTGGCCCTGGTTAGTCTTAAACTGGAGGGCTGATGTGCCCAGCCAGCTCAGTGCTGCTCTGCCACCAGGTTAGAAAGTCCCGCTGTAACTGGAGACTGGGTTGCTAGTCCAGATGCTTTCTGGGAAGTCTTGGGGTCTCTTCACTGTGCTCTCCCAGCGCCTGGTGTGCCTAGCTAGTGTGGCGTTTCTGCCTGGTTTTGGTGAGTATATAGCGTATTCTCTGTCACTGTGGGATTGGGGGGGCCATACCATAAGTGATCTCGATCCTGTGGAGCTAGTATGGTGTCTGGAAGACTTGGGCCCTGGAAGAATGGTGCAGCAGCTGTGTGGATCTGGGACTCCGAGACGGGTACTGCTGGCACTTCAACCTTTTTTTTTTTTTTCCAAATAGAAAATCTATGTACAGAGAGTGAGTAGTTTCACCCCAAAGCCACACTCACAAGCTATTCTGGTATCAGTGAAGATGCCCAGAATTACATCTGTACACACAACTTATCAGTGAAAAATAAGACCACGAGCCCAGATATCTGCCATAGTAGAGATAAGCCAACCAGAGCACTAAGGCACCTTCACTTCAAAAAAGTGGCTTTGTTTCTTCCTGTTTTACAAGAAGTTCCACAAGAAGATCTTTAGGCTGTCTGTATCTCCTTCTTGCCTTTTACAGGGCTCCTCCGTGTAGTCTTGGTTGTCCTGGACTCACTTTGTAGACCAGGCTGTCCTCGAACTCACAGTGATCTGCCTACTGCTGCCTCCCCTGCACCACGCTGAGCTCTTAGCTTTCTTTTCTCTCTTCTCTCCCCTCTTTCTTCTCTAAGGTTTTTAAATTTTGTTTTTACTGAGTTTGGAGTTATAAAGGGTAGAGAGTAAAATGTTAAGTGTTAACAAATCATGGTCACATTATCTAGACTCATTGATGTTTAATATAATTTCTAATTCATTTTTATTTTGAGAATTTTATACATGAGTAATATATGTAAATTAGAACCCTTCTTTTTTTCTTCTGCATCTTCTCCCATGTTTTGGGAACTGGGAAAGTTTTGACGTCTTCCTGTAGCATTAGATTTTTCACCAAACCTACTTTATTTAGATTTCTTAAACACCATACCTCCCTTCAAACACCCTGTTCTTAGGTAAGAGATTAGTAGGAAAAGCTGTAGATCTCTTTTATCAATTTCCTGCTGATTAAGGTCTTTGGAACTTTAGGGGATTACCAAACTCAGTCATCAGGATACCAGCAGTCCAGTCCAAAGAACAACACCAAGCAGGAATATGAAGTCAGTGAAAGCCACAAGACTCAGTTGGATTGCCTTGGGAAGTTCTCTGAAACGCTTCACTCTGTGAAGGCAAGGGTCGAAGCAGGAAGGTCAGGGCAGCAATGATGTCAATCCAAAAAGCGAAATCTCACTCTGCATGGGCCTCTATATATCTGCTCTCCTTAGAGTCCACCCATGGATGTTCTCAGCTGGCTAAAGTCATGACCCTAGCACATGAGCGCTCACAGGAAAATATCACATGCCCTCTTACCAGCCAACCTCCAGTCAAACATTACATGCCCAGATTGCAGTAAAACATTACATGACAAAATTGAGTCTGCAAGGGAACCAAAAATTTTCACTTCCATCTTATTCCATAATTATTACTGTTTTACACACACACACACACACACACACACACACACACACACACACAGCCTCCTGAATCTATTTAGTGTTGCTCATGCATGCGTGTACTTAGGCTGGTCATTGGAATTGGATAACCTATCTGGTGTCTCATTCCTGGCTTTTACATTATTTTTGTTCTTCTTCCCCCAATATTCCCTGAGCCTTAGGTGTAGTGTTTGGTACCAATTAGGGATGGGATCTCCTCAACCATAAATCACCAGTTATGTATATCTCTCATAGTCTTTGTCTGCTACAAAAGATGCTTCTTTAATAAGGAGTGGGAATTACACTTATCTGTGGATAGAAGGATAAGCATTTAAAATGCATTTAGAAATTACAGTGGTTTAGGAAAATGATGAAAATAGATTCTCGAACATGGGTAGTTGACTATATTTACAGTACCAAGAATTATTTCCCTCCTATTGAGTAGGCTTTACAGGTAGCTTATGATTAAAGATAAATGGGATAACTCCCTCTGCAGCACTGGGAATACCTTGCCAGGTCAGTCAATGCTGTGGTTCTGAGACTTTACAGCTGGGTACGGCTAATGTTTGTTTTTCTCTTTTGGTATCTTGCATAACACTTTCTGATATTAATAATCTTAGTTCTCAGGGAGCAGGCTTTCCAGGTCATTTCCAGTTCTATTTCCACATGTCCTATGTCTGAGCATGTGTGGTTTCAGCAACAGAATCTTACTTTCAAATTCTTCTAATTAGTTTTAAAAAAACAAATTAGGAAGCTAAAGACCACTTTGATATCATGTTTTCTGTTCACTTTATCATATCATCTTCCTTACAGAGAATCAAGCATTATTAACATAAACTTTTTTCTTCCTTTTATTATATATGAAAATATATTTTCAATACTCATTCTTTAAAAATTATATTTGATGAATACACTATTTGAAATATTTAACCTTTACTTTTTTTGATTTACACTAATTGATTATATTAAGTATAGAATATTTTAACCATTACCAATTAAAGACTTATTTGTTACTTACATGTTTATAAAATTAACTTGCCTTTATAAAATAGAAAAAATTTTAACAGTAGAGAGAGTTTATTGGTCTAAAGGTGGTGGAACATGGAAGAATGGAGCCTAAAAGTGACACAGACCAAAGTCTCATGCAATAGCCAATTTTATTCAGAGCCTCACACAGTTTACACTCTGTGAATTAAGAAAGATCATGTAAAATATGTTCTCATGAGTTTAAGCTGAATTCAAACACAAGGACAAGTTGCATGTGGCAAAAGCATGATTTTCCATAGAGGCATATGAACAAATAACAAGAAGCAGCTGAAATGAATAATCTGAACTAAACTCACTTCCACCTGCAAAGGTTGGGAGGGCCACAACAGCACATTCCAAGAACAACTCCATGTTTTTGAAGAATCTGAGGTGAGAAGACTCTTGCCTTGTTTTCTTGGAGTTTTCTCACAAGCAGTAAGAATTCCCCTCATAGGACTCTATTCTTGGACAGTGTTCCCATAGAGAGTATATACATCTCTTAGAATTTCTAGTTGTCAGAAATATTAGGATTAATGACCAGTAGAATGTCACTTCTAGAAATTATACATTCAAGTAATTTTATGAGATTATAATGCTTTCCCTGAATCAGAATTACACTGAGTATTAAGAATGTCAATAAAATAAACAAAACAAGCAGACAGCTCATGTATTATTACAGATGTCCCTTTACATGTACTTAATAAATTCTTTCTGTACATAAATGAGTACAATGAAAAAATAAATAAATAGCCTTGTGGTGTCTTTAACCCTTCTGGATCCCTCAGTCCTTCCTCTCAGTCTTCTGTGAAACTTTGCTTTCAATATTGAGAAAGCTGGTTGGTGGGATGTGGAGATTTGTTCTCTTTCCTCAAGCTTTGAACCAGTGGCCTGAGAGGAAGTGATAGAAAGTAGGACTGTTTTATTTTCTGCAAAATAGACTTGCTACACTGGAAGATATTAAGATATAGAGATTTTTAAAGTAGTGAGGGTTAAGGGTTTCACTCAGTTTTAGAATATTTCACTGGCATTTGAAAGGCTTGGGTTTCTTTCCTAACACTGCAAACGAAATAAACAAAAAAGGAAACAGTTCTGGGTAGGTTTTAGCCTACTGGGGAAATCTATCGATACTCAGTGATTTTCAAACTTGGAGGATGTTAACGATTAAACAAACAAATTAGAGAGACAAAGGACCTCTACCCTAAATATAATAAAGCAACTTAAAATTTGTTTATTTTATGTATGCAGGTTTTGTAAAACTGAAAGAAAAATTATATGTTTTAAAATTTTATAAACATTTCATAACTATCCAACCATAGTACATTAAAGAAAACTTTAAAACTTGACAGTGTGTGAAGTAGATGACCTTTAGAGTCTCATTCAATAGTCTTTTTAATAATAATTATAATGATATTAAGAGTCTGCCTCAAGAGATGTGACCTGTCCTGGGTTGCTTCCCTTGTATGAGTAGCAGGAACTGGACTCAGAGGTTTATAAACTTGTGTGAGTAGGGAAAGAGGAAGTGGATCTGGAATGACTGGGGATAGATTTAATGTGACTAAAATAAAAAATAAAGTTAGTTTTACAAAGAGAACATGAAGGTGACAGGAGCATCTGGAAGGATTTGGAGGAGGGAGTGAAGAATTTAAGTTAGCCTGGGTATAGTTAGCCTGAGTATAACTCCATTTTTTAAATAAAGAACCATCTTGACTGGAAGCTGAACTCATGTACCAGGAAATATCACAGAATGTACACTTGGAAGAAAACAAACATAACTCTCCTAGCAACAGCCTCCAGGAAATAGCACAGAATAAATACTTCATAGAAAATGGAGACAATCTCCCTGGCAATAATCAATGAGAATCAGTTGGGAATCCAATGGGAAAATTTTCCCAATGTTTCAGATATAGTTTAGAAGAATAGCAATTGTGATCATGTGCCTGAGGTAATTGTGCCTTAGAGAAGGTCACCTCGCCCCTCCAACTTTTACCTAATCCTGTAACATCAAGGCATGTCCCCCTACTTCAGCTTGCTGTCATGGAACCCCTCCCCCCATCACAGACTTTCCCTTTAAAAATCCTGTTCACTCAGAGCTCATGGTCCCACTTCTCTACTGTTGCATCAGTGAGACTTGGGTCCTGAGTTAGATCCTCTCGTAATAAAGCTCTCTTGCTCTTGCTTCAAGTTGTCTCCTGGTGGTCTCTGAGAGTCCTGTGAACCTGGCATTACAGGAGCAGGAGTAGATATGATTGAATCTGTTGGATACGCTTATGAATTCTCAAAGAATAAACACACAAATTCATTTTTAGAGTCTTCTTTTTCATCCTCCCGTAGCTCTGAAAGTATGCACAATTGTAACAATTTTGAAACAAAAGCTTAGCAACCTATTGAGGTGCATGATTTGTGTAAGGACTGGGTTTATAATTTAAGTATCATAGATTTCTACCACTTCATGAGGTAAAATCAGAGTTGGGGATGGCTGTAGGGCTTGTAATTAAACAGTGTAGTTCTGCTGTTTTAAGACCCACATTGCTTTATCACCCATGATCCTCTAATATATCTGAATATCTCCAAGGTCTCCTGTTCCTGGGTTTTCTCATTTTGTGGGTAGAAGGTCTAGTTATTTTTAAAATGTGTGTTCTTGTATCAACTGGCCGTTGCCTTTCCATATGACTCAGTTCAAAGTCTGTGTACTTTTTCTATATTCTGCTATGTTGTCTTCATCGAAGACATTTTATTTGAATGGGGGGGGGAATTCAAAATTAAGATAAAGTATAAATATAGTAAGAGATTCTTTTTCTGTTGCTGGAAGGAAATTTTCTAACAGGAACAACTTACAGTAGGAAGTTGAGGCAGATGGTCATATACCACCCACAATGAAGAAGCAAAGAGCAATGGCTAAATGCCCATTAGTAAACAGGTCATTTTATCCATATTACACAGTTCACAATCCCTGATCAGGGAATGGTCTCCCCTACAATTAAAATGTCTTGTGACAACTATGAATGTAAATCAAGGTGATCACCAACAGACATGGTCAGAGAGCTCATCTCTCAGGAGATGATGCCACTTATCAGTTTGACAATCCCACAAGCAACCATTATCACTGGGTTTGTTCTCACAAACATCTTTGCAATATAAGATATGGTACCTATGGCTCCACAAACAAATATTGTTTCTTTGGAATTGATTTGACTGGGGTAGCCAAGGAATGAAGAGAGGGCAGACATACAGATACACTTACAGAAAAGCTGGGATTAGACGGGTTGTGATCTCTGACGGACATATACTAAGTCTCCAGCAATTCTTCACATTTATTATATACCACTGAGGGAAGAGTGGGGGGAATAACTGCTTCTTAGACACAGATGGAGTAGAAGGTGGGTTAGTAGGGGTTCTCAATAGGAAATTAGTTTCTGTTTGCAGTCATCCAGAAGAAGGAAGCTCTGGTTGATAGTTTCTGCATACACTGGTTTTGAATAAATGTGAACCATTTGTAAGGTCTTTATTCGGATCAGGGCAAGGATTTGCCATTGCTGTGAGTCTGATCCATAGGAAGCCTTGCCATTCCATGAGTTTGAGGCAATGAGGTCCTTGACATGATCGTGCTTACCGCAAAGATACACATTCACTAGGGATTTCATCGTCTCCTCATAATGGTTAATTTAGTAAAACGTGTAGCTTAGACATCAATCAAAATCAGAACATCCACAACTTCTGAGTCATTCCAGGGCTACTGCTCAGGGAATGTAAGCAAGTGCCACAAAGAAAAGTGAAATGAAAACTCCGAGTGCCATCCCAGCTACTAGGACACATCAATACAATCACAGAAAGAGAAAAGTTTCAGCAGGGCTTGAAAAAAGAACTTTATGGCAGGGACTCAAATGTTTGTTTATGGATATTTGGGTTTTGAGTAAGTATTTAATTCATAAGAACAAGTTAGCATCTTATATTAAGATTATTAATCACAGAAAAGGAAGACATGCTGGGATGAGTAATGCCTTATTTGCATTTTCTGTTTGTATTTGAACTAATTATTTAAACCAAGTTAGAAAGGTAGAAAACAATTATACAGCAAGCAAGCTGAGAGAAATCATAAAGTCTTACATATACAAAATTATAGATTACATGCCAATACATGTCTCAAATACAAATAATACTATCAATGGACTTTTAAAGTTTTTTTTTTCCCGACATTTTATTGGTTTAAACTGAAACAGAAGGGAAGGATTCATCCTCTTCCTGAATACAGGGAAAGTGTTAAATAATCTTAGAGCATTGCTGAAATATGTTAAGATCACTATTACTAAGTTCTTTTTTTTTTTTTGATGTTTCTTTTTTTTTTGTATTTTATTTTTTTTCTTATCAGTTACATTTTATTAACTCTGTACACCAGCCCTGTCCCGATCCCTCATTCCCTCCCAGTCCCTCCCTTCCTCCTTCATCTCCACCATGCCCCTTGCCAAGTCCACTGATAGGGGGGACCTCCTCCCCATTCATCTGATCCTGTTTTATCAGGTATCTTCAGGACTGGCTGCAAAGCTCTCCTCTGTGGCCTAACAGGACTGCTCCTCCCTTGGGGGGTGGGGAGGCCAAAGAGCCAGTCATTGAGTTCCTGTTTGAAATAGTCCTTGTTCCCCTCACTATGGGAAACCAATTGGTTACTGAGCTACCACAGGCTACATCTGAGCAGAGGTTCTAGGTTACATTCATACATGGTCCTTGGTTGCATGTCAGTCTCAGAAAAGACCCTGTGCCCAGATATCTTTGGTCCTTGTGGAGCTCCTATCCTTTCCTCATCAGACTAACTCCCCTTCTTTCTTATGATTCCCTGTACTCTGCCAAAGGTTTGGTCATGAGTCTTTGCTTTGAAAACACTGCTAGTTAGAGACTTTCCAATGCGCTCAGTAGACTCCTGTCAATGTTCAATGCGCATCCCATCTGTCTTTCAAAAGGAGGATTGATAATCTTACCCCATGTCCGCTCTCTTGATTATCTTTTTTAGGTGTATAGATTTCATTATGTTTATTATATCTTATAGGTCTATATAAGTGAGTATATACCATGTTTGTCTTTCTCCTTCTGGGATATTTCACTCAGGATGATCTTTTCTAGATCCCACCATTTGCCTGCAAATTTCATGATTTCCTCCTTTTTGATTGCTGAATAGTATTCCATTGTGTAAAAATACCACAATTTCTGTACCCATTCCTCCGTTGATGGACATCTGGGTTGTTTCTAGGTTCTGGCTATTACAAATAAAGCTGCTATAAACATGGTTGAGCAAATATCCCTTTTGTGTACTTGAGCAAACTTTGGGTATATACCTAGCAGTGGTATAGCAGGGTCTTGAGGAAGCACTATTCCTAATTGTCTTAGAAAGTACCAGATAGATTTCCAGAGTGGTTGTACCAGTTTACATTCCCACCAGCAGTGGAGGAGGGTTCCCCTATCTCCACAACCTCTCCAGCATGTGTTCTTTATGGTAAGAACTCTTTGTCATATGCTGTAACTAAAGATATTGGGGAGTGTACAATTTGTCTCCTCAATTGGAAATTACTAGAATATTCCATGCCGTCCTTCCATGTTGTCTTAAGCTGAAAGACTGTCAGTCAAAGAACTGATGGCTTTAAATACTCTGTGAACTACCTTTAAGACAATAGTAATAGGTGATAAGTATGGATTTAAATCTGCATTTTTCTACATGTAGACATCCAGTTAGACCAGCATTGTTTGCTAAAGATGCTATCTTTTATCCATTGTAAGGTTTGGATTCTTTTTCAAAAATCAAGTATCTATAGGTGTGTGGTTTATTTCTGGTTCTTCTATTGGATTCCATTGATCCACCAGCCTGTTTCTATGCCAGTACCATGCTGTTTTTTATTGCTGTTGTTCTATAGTACAGCTTGAGATCAGAAATCAAGATATCTCCAGAAGGTCTTTTACTGTACAGAGTTGTTTTTTGCAATTTTGAGTTTTTAGTTTTTTCATATGAAATTGCGAATTGTACTTTGGAGTTCTGTAAAGAATTGCCTTGATGGGAATTGCATTGAATCTGTAGATTGCTTTTGGTAGGATGGCCATATGTTATGGCCACTATGCTAATGCTACTGCTCAGCAATTACAAACAAGAAAAACTCTCCCTCTCTCTCTATTTCTCTCTTACTCTTTATCCCCCCTCTCTCCTGCTCTTTCCCATCCTCTTGTCAGGGCACCTCCTACCCTTACCATCCTTCTCTCTTTTTTTCTCTCTTCTTCTCCCATGTCCATCCAATAAACCTCTTTCATATATATATATATGAAAACATAAAATTTGCAGGTGAATTGATAGAATTAGAAAAGATTGATTCCTAGTGAGGTAACCCAGAAGCATAAAGATACATAGGGTATATACTCACTCATAAGTCGTTATTATACATATAATATAGGATAAACACACTAAAAAATAGTCCTCATGAAGCTAAATAGCAAAGAGGACCCTAGGGAAGATACTTAATCCTCATTCAGAAGGGCAAACACTATAGAGATCAGAAGTGGCAGAAGACAGGGAACAGAGCAAGAGCCTACCACGGAGGGCCTTTGAAAGACTTTACCTAGCAGGTTATCAAAGCAGATGCTAACTCTCATAGTCAAACATTGGGCAGAATGCAGGAAATCTTATGGAAGAAGGGGGATATAGAAAGACATGGAAGGGACAGGAGCTCTACAAGGAGACCAAAGGAGCCAAATATTCTGGGCCCAGTGGGTTCTGCAGAGACTGATACTCCAACCAAGGACCATGCATGGAAAAGACCTAGATTCCCTCTTCAGAGGTAGCCCATAGATAGCTAAGTTTCCAAGTGGGTTCTCTAGTAAGAGGAGCAAGGGCAGTCTCTGACATGAACTAAGTGGCTGGCGCTTTGATCACCTCCCCTTGGTGGAGTGGGAGGTGCACCTTTGCCAAGGCACAGAGGAAGACTATGCAGCCAGTCCTGATGAGACCTGATAGGCTAGGGTCAAAGAGAAGGAGAGGAGGACCTTTTCTATCAGTGGACTAGGGGAGAGACATAGAGGGAGAAGAAGGAGAGAGGATGGGAGTGGGAGGAGACGAGGGGGGTGGCTACAGCTCGGATAAAAGTGAATATATTGTAATAATAAATAAATACATTCATACATAAATAAAATTTAAAATGACAGTTGTAATGGTTTTAAACATTCCAGGAATGCCTGGAAAATCTAATAGAGTTTATTGCTTCTACACAAAGAGGCATAGCCCCAATTAGAATTGCTTTGGGCACTTCTTCGTTTTAGACTTTTTTTTTTTTAATTTTATTTTTCTTTTTAGTTACATTTTGTTAACTCTGTGTCCTAGCTGTATCCCGCTCCCTCATTCCCTCCCCAACCCCACACTCCCTCCCTGGTCTCCTCCCTGCCCCTTTCAAGTCCACTGATAGGGGAGGACCTCCTCCCCTTTCATTTGACCCTGTTTTATCAGGTATCTTCAAATCTGAGTGACCCAGCAACAAAGCTGGGAGCTGCTTTGGTGGATTAATACTGTACAGGTAAAAGACATGGTATGATTGATTCAACACCAACCCTTCATTTACATGCATGTTGGTGTTTGTATAAACACAAACCTTGCTTTGCTGTGATTTGTTCAAAAGCTCTTTGTCTTTCTACATATGTAGTCTTTTGGCTCACTTGGCCAAAATGTCATGAGAAAACATCGTATTCTGTTTTCCATGTTGCCGAAATTTGATTTGGATCCAGATAATAGGATTTTCTTTTGTTTTTTTTTTAAACTTAAATTATATATACATATATATGCATATTTATAATGTATGTGTGCATATAAGTGTATATATATATATTTTATGTGTGTTACATAATATATATTGGTGCACCACTTGTATGCAGTACCTTGGAGAACAGAGAAGGTATTGAATCCTCTAAATCTAGAGTTACGAACAGTTGCAAGCTGTCATATGGGTGCTAGAAACTCAGCACAGATCCTCTGATTAACAGCCAGTCCTTTTGAAATCCCTTCATTTATTCATGCTTAAATTTAATTGTGTATACTGAGTTAGTAACATTAAAAAAAGAATCAGAAGGACTAGTGGGATTACAGCATAGGTGAAACTTTCAACACACTCATCATTAAAAGGTATAAAGGAGCCAGATGCTTGGCAGCAGAAGAAGGATATGGCAATGCTCGCCAGCAATCTGAGATGCAAAAGTAGCAGAGTGGCTAGCTATGTGGATAGCTGTACAAGGATGGCCATGACACAGTCAGCCAACAGCAGAAGCAAGAACAGTAAAAAATCAAAAGCAAATATTTCCCAAACAGCAGCCCATAACAAGATGCGGTTGAGTAGTGCAAGAGAATGCCCAGTTTTGAACTTAAGAGGGGTGGTGAAGTACAGAATGGATGCAGAGCAAATAATAGAGAAAGATAGAAGCCCGGAAAGAGCCAAAGAATACAAACTGTAGGCTCTGTCTTCTCTGGGAGAGCTCTAGGGAGCTGTCAAGGCTTTAGGGAAGGGTTTCCAAAACTTACTGTTTTTAAGGATCGAAGAATTCTACATTTAGCCCTGTTCTGAAGGTCCCATACCTCCTAGTGCCAAGGACTACAACGACCCACTTCCTAAGGTAAGAGCCATGACATAAAACCTGCACAAGAGCTACAACAGTACAGATGCCACTTGCTGCTGCTGCTTGCCTGGCACTTGCTGATGCAGACAGAAGATGTGCAAGAGTGGCAATTGAAGAGCATCTTTTTGCTCACTCACAGTTTCCATCCAGGTAAAATAAAGTATCTCAGTCAGCTGATGTGTTAACACTATTCAGTAAGCGATAGAAACTTGGCTACCATCTAAAGTGTCAATCAAGCTTTCTACATATAAAAATTCACAAATACAAGTTATAATATTGCTTGCACAATTTGTATGCAATTTAATATTCAGTCACTACTATAATTGATGTACAATTGTGCCTAATGTTTTTGACTTAGGATGTGCTTCCTAAATTTGGCTTTATTCTACCAATGAAGGAAATACATAATGAATGTATATAATATTTTAGGTCAAATTTTAAACACAATGTATCCATAGCAAAACTGGAATGTAATAAATAAAAAAATTTCATAAAATAAAAAAATGAGAGTTTCTCTTTTGCCATTATAATGTAAAAGTGACTAAATACAATTCTAGTCTCTAATTCTACGAGATTCTCAGCAAACTATAATATGCTCTGGGAAAAGATACTCTCATTACTACCTAATTTCAGTGGAAATACACCAGTGAAAACAAAGGACAGTAATAAGCAATATATAATTTATGTAACATATATGCATGCACATTCATGTGAAAAAGAAATACAGCACTTTGAGAAGCATTGTATTTAATCATTATCCAGCAATCAATTTTATAAACTTGGTATAGATTAGAATTCAAAGGAAATAGTTACTATTTTTCTATGTATCGTTTTCTTCAAAGGAATTATAATCTCATTCTATACTTTTTGTCCCGTTGTAAGGAAATGTCCTGAGTAGCAACTGGGCAGATCTAGAGAGGTTTCCACTCAAGGAAAGTTTATAATGGGGGCCAGGAAAAGACTGGGAAGTCATCATGCTTTGCCATGGCATTCTGCAGAGCCTGCTGAAAAGCCATTTGTCCCCTGTCATCAAAGCTCCGATGCTTCATGTTACTATTCTTCTTGCTTACAGTCATTCTGTTGTGATGGTATCACGTCTGTTTTCACTTACAGAAATATGACATCTCAGGGGAAAGTTCTGAGACTTATAATAAAGCACCAATAGGAAATACAATAGGATACAAGAAATCAATATTTAAGCTTTATTTTGCTCTCTTTCTTACTTTAAAAACAACTTTCTGCCGTTTGGAATCTGTAATGCTCCAGGCCAGAGTCATATCTTTGTCTGACATACATTTGTGATTAGCCTTGCCACTTATGTTGTGGGGAAAGAGGCAAAATCCTCGCCTTGCATTTTTATTTGTAAACTTAATTTTTCCAAGGATGTTTTTTTTTAATATCTGCTTTTTCATCTTCTGTGATTAGTTTCTGGAATGGTCTAAATGCAGGCGACTTGAGCGATGCTGTGGTGGACATCTGCTTCAGAGAAGTTAGTGAGTGAGTAATGAGCTCTCAGCAGGAACTACCTGCGTGCAGTGATGCAGAGGGAAAATATGGAGAAGATGAAAAGGAGGCGATTAATGCAGTTTGTGTTTCAGATTCACGCCAATTTAATAATGTGTATTAATGATGCATTTTGGCAATAAAGCTATTTAATAGTCATTAAACAGAAATTGCTATTCTTCATTAACAACAGATTGTCTTATAACACAGTGGCTAATTTCTCATTAAATTTGATACAAATTAAATGACAGATTTTGTGTGTATAGCTTAAAAAGAAAGGCCTCTTTGTGTTATTGCCCAGAGAAAATAATAAACATCTTTGGAGGAGGATTGGCTAAACCTTGAGGTTGTAATTAGAATGCAAAACAAAAAAGCTTCTCTTTTTAAATGTTTAGAATAAATATTCAAAGAAACAGAAGCATAGTTCCAGTGTGAGGCTTAGGTTATCAACAAAAAGATTAATTCAGGGATTCTTACTGTCCAGTCTTCTATATCTCCCACTGCTAAAATATGGCTCAGAGATGCTTTTGGTGGAACTGGGAGTTTCTAGGTTCGTGCGGTAAGGGACAGAGTGCTTCTCTTCCTGATTCTTTCAGACAGATCTGTGAATCTCATAATACATTTGAACTTGGAACACAATCTCCTCATATTTGAAACCCTGTAGAATGCTCATAAACAGGCAATGAATGACATCTGTGGCTATAATATCATTCCTTTGACTTCAGAGAGATTCAACAGGGTCTCCTACATAGGAAAACCACAAGAAATGAGGAAATCGACTCTTATTATTTTTTTTAAAGATTTATTTACTTATTATTTATACAGCATTTTGTCTGCATGTGTGCCTGCATACTAGAAAAGGGCCCTAGATCTCACTATAGATAGTTGAGCCACTATGTGGTTGCTGGGAATTGAACTCAGGACCTTTGGAAGAACAGCCAGCGTTCTTAACCTTTGAGCCATCTCTCCAGCCCTCGACTCTTATTATTACGTATTTATGAGAAAAACTGGATGAAAGTTTGGTTTAAAATGTTGGCCTCCATCCTGTGAGATTTATAATAGTTACAACATCGTTACCTGGATTTATATACTTCAAAGCCTTCATGTTTCTCTGTATCGTCTTAAGCCCCTTTATTCTGTGGTTGGTGTGGAGGTTTGCTGGTAATCTGTTAGAGGGCATCATGAATTGAGGGTAAGTGCTTTTCTATGGAGTTGTATCTTCACTGTTGCTTAAAATTTCAGTTACTTTTCCAATTCCAAAAGAACTATTTTTATTTGAAATTATTACACAGCATACAAAGATAAAGAAAATTCAATATAAAATTTATATCTGGAAATGTATTAGCTATTAAATGAAAATGGGCTGAAAAAGGCCAGTTTGGGGGGGGGGTCTGCATTTACATTTAACATAAGTACATGAATAACCAATGATTAAACACATAAATTGACTATTTTCCTATTTTCACTAAGGTTGATTTGTTTTAAAAACTAACATCAGTTCAAAAGTGTTTGCATACAAATTTAAAATGTAATATTAAGTAGATACTGTGAATCAATAATTTATATTCATAATTTTGGTATTTCTCTCTAGCTTTGATATTCCAAAACCAAGAAAGAAAACGGTTTCAATACTTCGTTAATTATCAACTGCACCAAACACTTCTCTACAATTCTGTAAAGAGAATTGTTTAGACAAGCAGGCCACAGGAGATTTCTGAAAGTCCTCAGATATATTCCTTCACCTTTGCTAAGAAAGAACAGCACCGGACTCATGTAATCACAGCCACTCCTCAAGATATAATCTTCTTTACAATTTGTAAGACCTATCTTCTTGCCTTCCCACATGGTTCTTCCTATGATTTCCCTAAGTTTGTGTATAGAGTAATCCAACATTGGTGAATAAGAGAGTTCTATACGTAATAAGGTTCTAGAGTATTAAGAGACAGTCAGTACATTAAAAAAAAAAAAAACCCTACTGACTTTTTTATTATTTTATTACAATTTATTCACTTTGTGTCACAGCTGTGACCCTTTCCCTTTTCTCCTCCTAACCCCTCCCTCTTCTCCCCCTATGCCACTCCCCTAGTTCACTGATAGGGGAGGTCCTCCTTCCCTTCTATCTGACCCCAGCCTATCAGTTCTCATCAGGACTTCCTGCATTGTCTTTCTCTGTGGCCTAGAAAGGCTGCACCCTCCAGGGGGAGGTGATCAAAGAGCCTGCCATTGAATTCATGCCAGAGACAGCCCTACTCCCACATGGAGACTGAGTCTATGGGCTACAACTGAGCTACGGTTTTAGGTCCTCTCCATGCATGGTCATTGGTTGGAATATCAGTCTCTGCAGGGCACTTTTTTTTTTTTTTCTGTTGGTCTCTTTTTTGCAGCTCCTGTTCCCTCCCGGACTTTATATCTTCCACTTTTTTCATAGAATTCCATGCACTCTACCGAAAGTTTGGATATGAGTCTCAGCCTCTGTTTCCATACCACGATCCAGAGAGTCTTTCAAATGTCCTCTGTGGAAGGCTCCTGTCCAGTTCCATGTCTTCTCCTGCTTCTGATGTCTATCACGTTTGTTCTTCTGAGTGAAGATTGAACATCTTCTCCATGGTCTTCCTTGTTTTTAGCTTCTTTAGGAGTATAGATCTTAGTATGTTTATCCTATACTATATGTCTAATGACCACTTATAAGTGAGTATATACCATGTGTGTCTTTCTGCTTCTGGGAAACCTCACCCAGGATGATCTTTTCTAGTTCCCACCATTTGCCCATAAATTTCATGATTTCCTTGTTTTTAATTGTTGAGTAATATTCCTTTGTGTAAATGCACCACAATTTCTGTATCCATTCCTTCAGTGAGGGACATCTAGGTTGTTTCCAGATTCTGGCTGTTAGGAATAAAGCTGCTCTGAAGACGGTTGAGCAAATGCCCTTGTTGTGTACTTGAGCATTTTTTGGATCTATGGCTAGGAGGGCTTTAGCTGGATCTTTAGAAAACACTATTCTTAATTGCCTAAGAATGCACAAGATTGTACACCACTTGTACAACCAAGGTGGTTGTGCAAGTTTACATTCCCACCAGCAACGGAGGAGGCTTCCCCTTTCTCCACATCCTCTCCAGCATGGGTTGTCACTTGAGTTTTTTATTTTAGCCATTCTGATGGTGTAAGGTGAAATCTCAAGGTTGTTTTGATTTGCATCTCCCTGATGATTAAGAAGGTTGAACATTTCTTTAAGTGTTTCTCTGCCATTCAATATTCCTCTACTGAGAATTCTCTCTTTAGCTCTGTACCCCATTTTTTAATTAGATTACTTGGTTTGTTGATGTTTAACTTCTTCATATTAGTCCTCTGTCAGACAAAGGGTTGGTGAAGATCCTTTCCCAATTAGTAGGCTGTCATTTTGTTCTGATGACAGTGTCCTTTGCTTTACTGAAGCTTTTCAGTTTCATGAGATCCCATTTATTGATTGTTGCTCTTAGAGCCTGTGCTGTTGGTGTTCTCTTCAGGAAGTTGTCTCCTGTGCAAATGAGTTCAAGGCTTTTCCCCACTTTTTCTTCTAACCGATTTAATGTATCTGGTTTTATGTTGAGTTCTTTCATCCCCTTGGACTTTAGTCTTGTGCAGGGTTATAAATAGGAATCTTTTTGCATTTTTCCACATGTAGTCATCCAGTTAGACCAGTACCATTTGTTGAAGATGCTATCTTTCTTCCATTGTTTTATTCTGGGTTCTTTGTAAAAAATCAGGTATCCGTAAGTGTGTGGATTTATGTCTGAGACTTCTATTTGATTCCATTGATCATCCAGACAGTTTCTCTTCCAGTACCATGCAGTTTTTATTACTGTTGCTCTGTAGCTGAGCTTGAGATCAGATATGGAGATACCTCCAGAAAATCAGTTATTGTACAGGGCTGTTTTAGCAATTTTAGTTTTTTTTTTTTTTTTTTTTTTTTACATATGAAATCAAGAATTTTTCTTATTTTTCTTTCAAGTTCTGTAAAGAATTGTATTGGTATTTTGATGGGAATTGCATTGAATCTATAGATTGCTTTCCTTTGGATGCCCATTTTCACTATATTAATCCCACTGATCCATGAGCATGAGACATCTTCCCTTCTTTTGATATCTTCTTCAATTTCTTTCTCTGTTTGTTTGTTTGTTTGTTTGTTTGTTTTTTTCAAACAGGTCTTTTACTTGCTTGGTTAGAATTACACCAAGGTACTTTATGTTATTTGTGGCTATTGTGAAGGGTGTTGTTCCCTAATTTCTTTCTCAGCCCTTTTGTCGTTTGTATACAGGAGGGCTACTGTTTTTTGTTTGTTTGTTTGTTTGTTTGTTCATTCATTTGTTCTTTGAGTTAATTTTGCAGCCAGCCACTTTGGTAAAGGTGTTTATCAGCAGAAGAGTTTTCTGGTAGAATTTCTGGGATCACTCATGAATACTATCATATCATCTCCAAATAGTGATACTTTGACTTCTTCCTTTCCAATTTGTATTCGCTTGATCTCCTTTACCTGTCTTATTACTCTAGCTAGGAATTCAAGTACTATGTTGAAGATGTAACGACAGAGTGGGCAGCCTTGCCGTGTCCCTGATTTCAGTGGGATTCATTTAAGTTTCTTTCCATTTAATTGATGTTAGCTATAGTACTGCTGTATATAGTCTTAACTATGTTTAGGTATGTGCCTTGTATCCCTGATCTCTCCAAAACTTTAAACATGAATGGGTGTTGGATTTTGTCAAATGCTTTTTCAGCATCTAAAGAGATGATCATGTGTATTTTCCTTCTGTTCATTAATGTGGTGGATTACATTAATGGATTTCTGTATATTGAATCACCCCTGCATGCCTGGGATGAAGCCTACTTGGTCGTGGTGAATGATATCTTTGATGTATTCTTGGATTTGGTTTGCAAGTATTTTATTGAGTACTTTTCCATCAATGCTCATAAGAATCATAGATCTGATAGGAGAAAACAAGTTACAGGACAGGAGTCTACCACAGAGGGCCCCTGAAGAAACACTCTACCTAGCAGTGTATCAAAGCAGATACTAAGACTTATTACCAAACCTTCGGCAGAGTGCAGGGAATCATATGAAAGAAGGGGGAGTTTGTATGACGTGGAAAGGATAGGAGCTCCACAACGACCAAATATATCTGGGCACAGGGTCTTTTCTGAGACTGATACTCCACCAAGGACCATGTATGGATATAACCTAGAACTTCTGCTTGGATGAAGCTTGTGGTATCTCAGTAACCAATTGGTTTCCCATAGTGAGGGGAACAAGGACTATTTCTGACAGGAACTCAATGGCAGGCTCTTTGACCTCCCCACCCCTCAAGGGAGGAGCAGTCTAACTAGGCCACAGAGGAGGAATTTGCAGCAAGTCCTGAAGATACCTGATAAAACAGGATCAGATGAAAAGGGAGGAGATCCTTCCCAATCAGTGGACTTGGAAAGGGGCAGGGAGGAGATGAGGGAGAGAGGGTGGGATTGGGAGGGAATAAGGCAGCGGGATACAGTTGGGATACAGAGTTAATAACATGTAACTAAAAATAATAAAAGAATAAAAAAATAAAAAAAAGAATGATAGGTCCGAAATTCTCCTTTTTTTGTTGGGTCTTTTTGTGGTTTAGGTATCAAGGTTACTGTGGCCTCATAGAATGAGTTTGGTAATATTCCTTCTGTTTCTGTTTTGCAGAATACTTTGAAGGTATTGGCATTAGCTCTTCATTGAAGGTCTGATAGAATTCTGCACTAAAGCTATCTGGCCCTGGGCTTTTTTTTTGTCAGGGAAACTTTTGATGACTGCTTCTATTTCTTTGGGGAATATAGGTCTGTTTAGTCCATTTACCTGATCTTGGTTTAGCTTTGGTAAATGGAATCTATCAATGAAAATTTTCATTTTATTTAGATTTTCAAATTTGTGGCATATAGGCTTTTGAGGTAAGACCTTTACTCAGCGTGTGCCATTATGTCCCCCTTTTTATTTATGATTTTGTTGATTTGGATAGTTTACCTCTTCCTTTTAGTTAGTTTGGTTTAGAGTTTGTTTATCTTGTTGGCTTTCTCAAAGAACCAGCAGACTGATTTTTTAATTATATATATATATAGAGAGAGATAGATAGATAGATATAGATATATATTTTATTTCAGTTTATTCACGTTGCATCCCCACTGCAGCCTCCTCCCTTGTCTCCTCCCAGTCTCACCCACCCTCTCTTCTTGCCCTATTCCCTTTCCCTAGTCCCCTGATAGGGGAGGACCTCCTCCCCTTCTATCTGACCCTAGGTTATCAGTTCTCATCAAGGAGCAGACTAATTCTTAAAGATCATCTACCAAGAACTTGAGAATGAAATGGGTAACCTAAATGTGCCCATATATTAAGGGAATTCAATTTTCTATTGAACATTTTAATTCAAAATGGAAAGTCTGTGCCCCTGTGCCTTTAATGGCTAATTTTATGAAATATTAAGGGAAAATAATGTTAATAATATATTGATTCTACATAAAATCTTTAAATTTTAGGAGGTAATGATTCTCAGCTCTGTCAACATTACTATAAAACCAAAGAAACTAATAAGAAATTTAGTGAATAGAATAAACAAAGATATAAGACCTTTCAAACCTATATGCATTAAAATTCACAGAAGGTATTATCCTTAATCATGAAATTCCAATTGCTTCTTTTTATGTAAAAGGTAAGATCAATTTATTGATCACTTCTTCAATGTTTCTATAACATTGTATTACATGTTTTAGTCAGTGTAGTAGGACAAAAATCAAACAACAACAACAAAAAAATGGAAGGAAGAAAGTTAAATTTTTATTAGTAGATAATCTGCTCAACTATGAAGAATCTGTGGAAAGCTACAGTACACCCTCTAAAAGAAAAACAAGAAGGGATGGGGTGTAGCTATTATCCCAGCATTCAAGAAGTACAAAGAGAAAGATGCAGATTAACTTTAATTACGCAGTGAGTTGAGAATCAACCTATTACCTCCTACATGCTGTCTGAAAACCTCAAACTAAAAACCTAATAAAACGTTAACATTAGAAACCTCCAAAACTAATAAACAAGCTATTCATCCATGCAGTCATGAATCAATATTCTTATCAGCATCATTCTTATACCACTGACCTGGAAGTGATCAAATATTTTATCAGTAGGTTAAATGACCAATGAATACTGATGTATTTGTAAAAAGGCATCCTACTCAGTATTAGCATAAAATGATCCACTGACACAAACGTCAGCATGAGCATATCTAAACATAATTATGCTGACTGAAAGTAGCTGGGCACAAATGATTTCATATCTTATGATTCCATTTACATAAAATCCTAGAAAATGCAAATCAATCAACAGTGACAGTAAGTACTCCATTGTTTTGTGTGGTGGGATGTGAAGAAGTGGGAGGGGGCATTATGAAGAAGGAAGATATGCCTGGGGATAATGGTTATGTTTACTGCTGTGATTATGATGATGGTTCCCTGGGTGTCTACATATGCTAAACACTTCACATTGAGTATCTAAAAATGGTTTATGTCAAAACATCAATTAAAGACAAAAATACGAAATTAGTAGAATCTGAAACAAAAATGCGTATGGTATGCCCTCATACAAAAACATTTGATCATAAGAAAATAATGTGTTAACACAAACATCTTACCCTGGGAGAAACTGTTCTTATGTTCCCCACTCCCCCTCTCTCTCTGTCTGTTTTGTTTTTGGAACAGAGTTTCTCTGTGTATCCTTGGCTTTCCTGGAACTTACCTTGTAGTCCAGGCTGGCCTTGAACTCATAGATATTCACCAGCCTCTGCTTCCTAGGTGCACTCTCAAGGTGCAGCACCACCAAGTGGCATGTTCAATTCTCATTCAAACTAATTTTTTTTTTTTTTGGTCTTACTACTGTCTAAATTAAACAGAACATCAACTCTTCAGTCTAAATACGCCCACAGTTGTTTTCTTCTGAACAAATATACGAGGTCCTTGTTTTGACAACATTAATGTTGATTCCATTGCTCTAAGTTTTATGTCTCTTGTTTACTTCAGAGTGCTTTACAAAATGGGTTAAAAAATTCTAATCTTAAATTTTCTTTTAGATTTATTATTATTTATTTATAAATTTAATTGATCAGTTCAACTTGGCGACTGACAACTGGACAATCAAACGTCAGCTGAGTGAAGATGTATTCCTGGAGAAAGATATTAAAATAATCAGTATTTGACACCATTATACACTGAAATTGTCATTAGATGCGGAGAGCATTCTCTAATACCCAAGAACACTGTCTAATGTATTACCAATCTTGGTAATACATTAAATACATACAAAAAAAATTATACTAAGTGTATTTGTGTCAATTCAATGCATCAAGAAGGCGCATATGTGTTTCTTCAAAGCAAAAACCTCAATTGATGTTTTCCGATCCAGAGAAGAAAGTAAGAAAACTGAAGGTCCTTAGCTACAGAAGGAAAAGAAGAATATTCCCAGAAGTCCATGGGTATAAAGTGACTTGTGGAAGAAGATGAGCTTCCCTAGCCCATATCCTGACAGTATATACAGCAGAATGATATGTTTAACCTACAGTTTTAGAAATCTAGCATAATGGCACAACTTTGTACCCATGCTGTCACTCTCTACAAAACTAATGACCCTAAATGACTCCATAATATAGAAATAATAAATTTAAATCTTATTTTGGTGTGAAATAGTTTGACAACTACCTAAAATTAATAATGATTTTAATAATAAGCTAAACACCAGGGAATAATTTTATAGATAATTTTGAGAATTTCATCCTGTATGCAGCTACTAAGCCTGAAGAATCACTACTTCCAAACTCGTATTTTTTCTTCCTTTTCTTCTCTCCATTTATTTATTTGTTTAATCACTTTACATCCTGATCCAAGCCCCCTTCCTCCTCTTCACCCAGTCCCACTCCCATACCTCCTCCTCCCATTCCCTCCTCTTCTTCCATACAGAGAAGGGAAGGCCCCAATTGATACCCATTCACTCTGTTATCTCAAGTCACTGCATGACTAAGCACATCCTCTCCTACTCCTGTTGTTAAAGGACCCACTTGACAACCTCACAGCATGTTTGCTATGTATCTATAGGGGGTCTAGGTTCAGTCTATGTAAGCTCCTTGGTTGGTGGTTCAGTCTCTGTGAGCCCCTGTGGGCTCAGGTTAGATTACTCTGTAGGTCTTCTTGTGGTGTCTTTGATGCATCTGCCTCCTTCTTTCTTTCCTCCCACTGTTCCATAACACTCCCCTTGCTAGCCCCATTACTTGGCCTTGGGGCTCTGCATCTGTCTTTCTCAGCTGTTGGACAAAGTCTCTCAGAAGACAGTTATGCCAGACTCCTATCTACAAGCATAGTAGAGTATCATTAATAGTGACAGTGGTTGGCCCTCTCCTGTGGGGTCAGTTTCAAGTTGGGCCAGTCACTAGTTTGTCTTTCCTTCAGTCTCTGCTCCATCTTTAACCCAACACTTCCATTAGACAAGACACAATTGGGGTTGAAGGTTTTATAAAAACAACAAAATTATCAAGTTTACAGGCAAATGGAGGGAACTGGAAAAGATCATCCTGAGTGAGGTAACCCAGACTCAGAAAGACACACTTGGTATGTACTCAAGTATAAGTGGATACTAGCCATAGAGTACAGGATAGATATACTACAATGCACAGACCCAAAGAAGTCAAGGAGTGCCCTAGGGAAGATACTTGAATCTCACTCAGAACAGGCAGTACAATAGACATCTCAAGTAGACGGAGGGAGGGATCTGGATGGGAGGCGGGGTGGGGAGGAAAATGGGAGTGGGAATCAAGTGGGCAGAGAGGGAGGGTGAGGGGAAGAACTGGAAGAGAAATATAAATTGGTGAGGGGGTCCATTTCTGGGACGGGGAAGCTCCTGAGACTCTATGGAGGTGATCTTAGCTGAGACTTCAAGCTACAGGTGTTAAGTTGCTTAATGTAAGCACCTGCTGTAATAAGGTGGGACTCCCAGCAGAGGGATGGGAACACAAACCCAAACACATATCTTAACAAAAATGTCCTCTTTCATTCTGTCTCTCTAGGAGGCCTTCCTCCACTCTCCCTCTGTTTCCTGAAGATTCTGCATCTTAGTGAGGAACCAGGGTTCCCTTAGCTCTTTGTGATCGTTCTCTCAGCCTTTCTTTCTAGTCTCCCTCTGTTCCTTTGAGTCATCTACTTATCCACAGAATCACTTTCCACCAAAGAGTCCCACAGTGACTGAACAGGGCTTGAACACAGGTAGGTGGTTTTCACCATCCTTCCTGCCCTCCATTCTGGTCTCTCCAGCATCCTTAGTCCAGGATGCCTGCTGGAGCCTCTCCTCCAACAGTGCCTCTGATCTCTTGAGACTCCACCTCATAATGGAGGTGGACAAGGTTCCCCCAGCTTTTTGCCTTTTCTTCTAGCCTATATTCATTCCTTTGTATCATCTGCAGACCTGTAGAAGTGTGCTCTACTAGGTACCCCACAGCTACCACATTTGTATTAGATCCAGAGTTGACAAAGGCAGCCAAAGAACAGCAAGAATACCTATTCGGCAAAGACAAGAACAGATATCTACAATTAAAACACTTAAAACACTGTAGCTCCAGATGCCTAGATCCTGGTACAAAACAAAAGCGTGAACATCTAAGACACTAAAAAGCCAGTAATCCTACTGCAATAGGCTCTGAGAAATGTAATTTAGCACAAGAACTTCAAAACAGCAATTATGAATATGTTCCAGGACCTTAAAGAGGATATGAACAAATGTCTTAATTAAGACCTTGAAAACACAAACAGCTGAATGAAACAATAAAAACATTACCAGAAACAAAAATGGAATCACTAAAGAAAACCCATATTGAAATAAAACTGGAAATGAAAAAATTTTGAATGTCAAAACTACAACTTCAGAGGTACATCTCCATAGAATTAAAAGCAATGGAAGTGAGAATGTAAGTCCTTGAGACAAAACAGTAGAAATGAAAATCTCAGTCAAAGGAAGCTTTAAATCTAATAACTCAGACATAAAATAATCTAGGAAACCTGGGACACTAAAAAAGATGAAAGTTACAAATTATAGAGATATAGGAATGAGAAGAAACCCCGGTCAAAGGCACAGAAAACACTTTTAACAAAATTATAGAAGAAAACTTCCCCAACTTAAGGCTCAGTATCCAAGTGGGTTCAATAGCAATGGGAGCAGGGACTGTCTCTGACATGAACTGATTGGCCTGCTCTTTGATCACCTCCCCCTTGAGGGGAGAGCAGCCTTACCAGGCCACAGAGGAAGAAAATGTAGCCACTTCTGATGAGACTAGGGCCAGATAGGCCAGGGTCAGGTGGAAAAGGAGAAGGAACACCCCTATCATGGAGAGGGTCATGAGAGATGATGAGGGAGGGAGGGTAGGATTGGGAGGGAATGAAGGAGGGGGCTACAGCTGGGATACAATGTGAATAAACTGTAATTAATACAAAAAAATTAAAAAAAAAAAAGAGGTACCTATCAAAATACAAGAAGGATATAGAACACTAAATAGGCTGGACCAGAAAAAAAAATTCCCTGTGATACATAATAATCAAATGTAAATGTACAGAACAAATAGAAGATATTAAAAGCTGTAGAGAAATTTTAGTTCAGAACATGGCTTCTCTGGCAAGAGATTTTATCCAAAGACCTTCTAAGTCTTTGTGATCTGTCTGGAATACAGACATACCTTTAATCCCAGAAAAGAGAGGCAAGCAGATCTCTGAGTTCAAGATTGGCCTGGTATAGAGCAAGTTTCACATAAGCGAAAGCTTAGGTCCAGGTGTGGTAGTATACACCTTTTATTATTATTATTATTATTATTATTATTATTATTATTATTATTATTATTATCATCATCATCATCATCATCATCATCATCATCATCATATCATCATCATTATTATTAATTCACTTTGTAGTCCCCTCCCTCATCTCCTGGTTTCTAGTCCCACCTCCCTCCCTCCTCCTCCCTTATCCCTCTCTCCTAGTCCACTGATAGGGAGGTTCAATCCTTGGAGTACTTCCTTGAAGGGAGTTCTCCTTCCCTACTGTCTGTCCCTAGTTTATCAGGTCCCATCAGGAAAGCCTGGATCCTCTTCCTCTGAGGGCTGGCTAGGTTACTCCACCAGGGAGAAATGATCAAGGAGCAGTCAGAAACTGTCTCTTCTCCCCTTACTAGGGAACCCACATAGAGACTGAGCTGTTTATGGGCTCAATCTGAGCAGGGGCTCTAAGTTCTCTATGCATGGTCTCTGCTTCCCCCCACTGGGCCCAGGGTTTTGTTTTGTTTTTCTTTTTTCTTTCTTCTTTCTTTTCTTTTTCTTTTTTTTTTTTTTTTTGGCTTTGTGGTGGTGGTATGCACCTTTAATACCAGAACTCAAGAGACAGAGGAATGCACATCTCTGAGTTCTAGTCAGTTCTGTTCAGAGTTCCCTTGAGTCAGTGAACTGAGAGGTAGCACAGTGGAGTTGACTTCATGGCAGTTTAGCTCATGGAATTCAGAAGCATTTTTTACCAGGAGAGTTTTACAGAAAGAGGTTGAGGAGAGTTAGATATAGGTAAAGAAGGAACAAGCCAGAGAAGGAGAAGTAGCTAGAAGATTAGAACAGATTTCTAGAGTTGGTTTGAGTTCAAGTAGAGTAAATCAGAAACTGAGAGAAGCCATATTGAATCAGTAAACTTGGAGAGGAGTTTGAACCAGAACAACTGAGTTCTACCAGCTAGCCAGAGTTCAGAAAGAACAGGAATAGGTGAGTTTATTCAGCACTAAGTCTCAGAGGCTAAAAAAAAGGTCTAGGCCTAGATTAGATTAGATTAGATTCTTGGAGGCTGTAAGCTTTTCAGGAGTAGGCCTAGGTTAGCAGACAGAAGCAGTAAACCTCGATGATGACAATTGCATCAGGCAAATAAAAGTTGCTTTTACAAAAATGCTGCAAAAGCAAAAGACCAGTTCACAAGTGAAGGCACGCCCATTAGAATCAGGGATCTATGTAGAAGAGAGGCAAAAATGATTGTAAGAGCCAGAAGTGAAAAATTACTCTAAGGAAATAGTGTCTTAATGAAACAACAGGACAAGTACACATATGAAATTGAAGAGACTGTACCAGCATGCACAAACCTGAAAAAGTTCAAAACAGATGGGGTCATAGCACCAAGAGGGGGAAGTAGACACCAGGTCCCATCCGTAACCAAGAAGCTATTTGCTATTGATACTATTGGCAAAGGAAAAATCTGACTCTCTGATGGAGTCTCATTGGCATAGTAACCACACATCAGGGCCTCATGGCCAGGGGTAGTTGCCCTCACCAAATGAACTTCAGTGGTATTTTTGTGGACTTTCAGTTTCATTTTTCTTTGTCTTGAAATTTTTTGTCTTATTGCTCATTTTTTTTGTATATTTTGATTCTGATTTTTGTGTTTCTTGTTTTTTATTTGTTTTGTTTCTTGATTTTTTTGAAAGAGAATGAAAAACAAAACAAATTTGCAGAGGTGAGGAGTTGAGAAGAATCTGGAAGAAATTGGAAGAAGGGAAATGATTATTATATATTGTATAAAAATAGGTTTTCAATAAAAATACTATGAAGTCTCATTTCATGCAAAATTCCTTCTCTATTGAGAAGATAAATTCTAATTTAATATAGAAAACTTAGCATGAATTTTCCTCAGACAACTTCTACACTGTAATCAAGCAAGGTCAGAAGTTTACATTTTGCCACTGTATTGGATTAGATATGCTGAATATCTTCTTAAGATAAGAACAATAAGAAAAGTTTACAGATAGGAGACTGGAGAATAGCTTGTTGATATAATGCTTTCCCAAGAAAAGAGATCTGCCTTCAGTCTCTATCACCTGTATAAAAGGTGGGTCTGGTGAAGCATGCTGGGAAAGCTGGGTTCCTGGGAGTCATTAACCAGTCAGTCAGCTTAGCCTCACCTCATCAGAGGACCTGAGATCCCAGCAAAAGACTGTTTGAAAACAATCTTAGAAAGGATGGGAAGGCTCTCAAATCACACCTGAAGTTGAACTGCAGTCTTCACACACACACACACACACACACACACACACACACACACACACACAC
>NW_026596166.1:13229965-13232263 GCF_907164565.1 Psammomys obesus | reverse complement strand
CACACACACACACACACACACACACACACACACACACACACACACACACATACACACACACAAAGAGATGAACAGAAAGACAGGCAGAGACATAGAGACAAAGACAGAGACACACAGAAACAGTGACACAAAAGAAAATAAATCCTCTTTGAAAAATGGAGCAAATACTATGGAGATTTTTTTATCATATGCTCTGAGCCCACCATCAGCCTTATCTGCAGCTGTGGTCAACAGTTTCTACACATTTAATCAATTTCATGTACACAGAAAACATTTAGCTTTTTCTGAGAAACACCCACTCCTGTTTAAGTAATAGATGTTAAGAGCTGGAAAAACAAAACAAAACAAACCCAATAAACATACTTCTCTACTCCTTTTTCCTGAGAATATTCTGTGTAGAATTCTACCCTTTTTTCCAACCTTCCCAATGGCCTAATGACTGATGCTTTGTAAGGATCGCATTTTCCTCCATATTTATTTTTTCATTCTGATTTCTTAGGACTGACCCACAAACACTTCATTCATAAACAAGTCATTTTATCAGGAAATTGACCCAGATAGATAAAAATTAAAACAGTAAATCTGGTCCCAAGTAAGTGTGGAGTTACCGTACTGGGACCAGAAAGATGGCTCAGCTAGTTAAACAAAAATGGCCTTTTCTCAGTTTCTATGACTCATGTACTCTGTCTACAGGAAGGAGGTGGCTTCTGTTTCCTCATGTTTTGACATTCTATATGTACACTGATAGACTTCAGGGCTGGCTAGCTAGAATTAACTGAAGCTGGAAAAACAAGAGGTAATTTTGTGGTTGCTTCCAAGATACCTGACCCACTTGACTGCCAAATTCTGTTAACTATTCACTGAGAGATTCTGTTTTTGTCACAGAATCTCCTCTACAGAGATGCTTAAAGGTGTTTGTAATTTGGTAACTGTCTTGTCCAAGAATAAGGGACAAAAGGACAAAAAAAAAAAAAAAAAAGAAAGAAAGAAAAAGAAAAAAAAAAGAAAGGATGCAATATTTCCTTTGAGGTAACTTCCTTAATCACTGCTGTCATTTTTAATATAGCCTGTGTCAAACAGGTCAGTCTTGTTAAATGTACAAGCATATTGTAGGGTTTTTTTTTTGTTTGTTTGTTTTGTTTGGTTTTTTGTTTGTTTGTTTGTTTTTTAGGAGGGGGTTAGAAATTGGTTAGGAATAGACTATAAGGTGCATGTACAATGCCCACTTAACAAACCTGGATTTGCTTTCTATTCTTTGAAAGTGTTACTGAGAGATATTTTGTGTAAGATTTGAAAACAAATGAAGTAGTTCCTTTCTGTAGCTTCTAGTCAGTGTTGCAGCTCTTTTAAGTATCTATGTGCTGGCTGGCTCATGTTTGTGGGGCAAGGCCACAGATACATTGCTCCTACTAGATCCTCTCTTTCAACACTGCTGTCTTCCTAGAGGGGTGCATTGCAGCTCATTAGCAACCCAAGCAGACTGTTCCCCTTGGAAGCATTAAAGACTGCATGGATTCAAGTATGACTTCAGGTGTCCGTTCATTTCTCATACTTCCTTCCTTTTTGCTCATTCTAATGACTTCAGTCCCAGAAACAGAAACAATAGGGCCGCAAAGACTCCACACCCAGAACCCACAAATACATATGGTAAATCCCTGTCACAAATCCCTTATTATACACAAATCTGCTGTTTCTATTTCTTGGATAAAACTTTGACACAAAGACTACAAAATACGTAGCTTTAAACTGAAGGAAACAAGACAGAAGTTATAAATATGTAAATATTCTAAATAAGAGAAAATTCTTCCCATGTAACAGTTATTATTTAGGTATACACTTCGGATATAGGTAGGTCTGACAAAATTTCAAATCAACAGCAGTTCAAATAGATTTTTATGTCTTTTTAGTAAGGGCAAGCTATTTGGGATATCTGACTAAAAAAGCACTTCCCCGTTGGCAGGAAGGCAATTTGCCTTTTCTAACACCCAACACAGGCTTCTATATCTGTGTCCAGAATAACCATTCCACATGCAGCCATCATGTTTGCATTCTTACATCTGAATTTCATAGTCAAGCATTAAACAATAAATTACATAGACTGAATGGCCTAAGTAACTTTTTCTTACATTTCTACTGACTGGGAAGGTCAAGGTTCTGGTAGAATCAGTGACTGGTTATTTCTTGATTTACAGAGAGTAACCTTCTCTCTACACTCATATGGCATATAGTTACTCTCCGGGATCTTTCCATTTTCCTTCCTTCCTTCCTTCCTTCCTTCCTTCCTTCCTTCCTTCCTTC
>NW_026596166.1:13169249-13229955 GCF_907164565.1 Psammomys obesus | reverse complement strand
TCCTTCCTTCCTTCCTTCCTTCCTTCCTTCCTTCCTTCCTTCCTTCCATCTTTTATTATCTAGGAACTCATGTATCTCAGGCTGACCTCAAACTGGTCTTAGTATATGGATGATGACCCTGAAGCTCTGATCTTTCTTGCCCCAAGCTCCTGAGTGTTGAAATTCATAGGTGTGTGCCACTGAGCCCATCACTGGACTGTTTAATTTTAATTTTTTTGTTTTGTTTTATAAGGAAATGAGTCCCATTTATGAAGGCTTTACACTCATGATTCAGTCATCTTCTGGGAGCATAGCCTCTAAATATCATCACATGGGGCTAAGAGTTTAAATATATGCATTTGGAAAGGCCCAAGGAATTCAGTCCTTTGTAATGGAAAAGAAGAATGAAAAGATCTTCCTTCAGCCCACCCCCTCAAAAAAACCCTGTTATCCAGAAACTGTCCATAGCAACTTTAATTATCTACCAAAACCTTGGACATATGTAGTTGCCAAGAAGTCTTGAAACTATATTTAAGAATATGACGTACCTAGTAAGCACTGTGTCACTGGGAGTGAAGATGGATTGAAAGTTTTATGGTTAAAAGCAGACAAGACAATAATTCCTGTGTCAATTAGCAGGGAGAGAGCATTAAGGCTTTTAAAATCATTAAATCAAGTTTAAGAGAGAAAATAGTTTGGAGACTGAGGTAACAGATCAAAATGAGATAGATTCAATATTAGATGTCTTCCCCCCCCCCAAAAAAAAAGTAACAGGAATCATAATATGTGACAATTATCCTCCTCAAGGAAGATAAAAATGAATAAAACTCTACACATACACACAAAAACATACACACAAAATACACAGACACCCACAAATACAAACATGCACACACATAAACACATAAAAATACATACACACATAAAACACAAAAAACAGACACACACATACATACACATAAACACAAATACACAAAAAAACATAATCACTCATACATACACATAAACATACATATGCAAAAAAATACACAAAAATAGGCACACACAAAACCACACACATAACATGCACATAAACACAGACACACACAAAGAAAACAGTTACTCAGGCATACACTTAAACACACACATATAAAACACACAAAAACAGACACACAAAAACACACACATTCATATATAATAACACAGACACACAAAAACAACAGTCACACATACAAACATATATACACACCGACACATGTAAACATACAAACACATGCACACACATGCACACACACACAGTCATAACACATTGTCATAAAAACCAAAGCAGGGAAGACAGAGAGAAGTCTTTCAAAGCTAACATAAATAAGTTATGTGGAAATTTACTGAGTTCTCCGTAAAAATCGACAAACCTACATTTCAATGCATAAGCACTGTAATAAGGACATGCCTTTGTTGTTTATAGGGGAATAGGAGCATGTGTTTACACCCCTTAATAACCTGGTAAACACACAAAGCATATATGACCTGAATCTTAAGAAGGAATTAAAAAACAGTGTGTAACCCACCATGGGATCCTTGCAGGTAGCCTGAGAAAGTGTTGGTATTAGTGTCTGGAGATTAAAGCCAAAGGCATCTGATCCTAGCAGCATGGCATTATATCTGTAAGCTGGCCCTGTTTCTCACTACATTAAACTTCTGGCAGAAATAACCACAAACACTCCCCAGAGCAAAATTTGAACCTAGGATTTAAAAATTGAGATGAAAGAAATCAAGGAAGGCACTGTGGGCAAGCAAGCAGAAACAACAGGCGGCCTAATCAGAGTTAAAATTGCTAAGGGATTATGATATGGAAATGATCAGAAATGGAAGAAATATTTGTTTGTGTAAATAAAATAAGTGAGATAACAAAACCAGTAAGAAACAAAATACTGTTGAGAATGAATTGACACAGTATTTTTTTTTTTTTTCTGACTGTGGAACTGTTGAACATGAAAACTGCAAAGCAAATGTGAAGAATGTGAGTTAAATGTTTTCAGATACAGTATGGTAGATAACACAAGGGTCTAAGGCAAGAGAAACAAATCATATTACCCCCCTATGACTTCCTATGATCTCACAGGTTAGAGAAGGCGGCGGCACCTCCAGTATGAAATGAAAGTGGATTATCAATGAGAATGCAAATATGTGAAGGAAACCTCCAAGAACACAAACAGAGTTCTCTCAAGCATGGGGTTATGGATGAAATCCTTTGTGCATGGGGCTTCAACGGGCTGAGAGCTTTGAGCTGAGTAATTCCCAGAACTCAAGCGAAGCTGGGAAGCATGATTTTCCTGTCATCCACAACACAATGAGCATCCAGGACATTGAGTGGCAGCATTGGGAAGGCCAGGCCTTAGCAGAGAACTAACAGAGATCATAGGGAAAGGATCCTTTAACTCTTCAGATTGAAAAGTTTTTTTTTTAAGCCTTTCACAAATCCTGCTGATCCATAATTATGTGCTTGCATAGGAAAACAAGGAATATTTTTAAAGGGGGGAAATAAAAAGTCAAATAATCAGCAGGATGGTCCTCAGAATTTGGATCCTCATAGAGAAGCAATGTATGAGAAGAAGCAGAAAACTGTGCCGTGTGAGAAAAAAAAAAATCAATAAAAGTAGTCAACGGAAACGTGAAGACATGGCTGTCTCAGAAGAAAAACTCTTCAGAGAAGCCTCCATGGGTGTTTTCAGATTTCAAGAAAAGTGACAAAATTCTAAAAATAGAACACGTAAATTAAATTCTCAATTTATGCTCTCACATAGTTGAAACACAAAAAGATCAGTGAACCCAAGAATATCATCCAAACCTGAAGCACAGGGATAATGTAAAACAAGTCGAACAAGTCAGTTCAAAGTGGGATAAACACTAAATGCAAAAACTAGCCTCCCTCTGCAATGATGACATTCTTTTTATTACAATAGGATCTGCAAACCCATAGGTTCTAAAAACCCAGACAACTTCAAATAGAGAAAGGGCCTAATTTAGGAGCATAATAATTAAATGAATGAACATCAGTAAGAGCACAACTCAAAAGTAGTTAGACAGGTTCCGGGGAGATGTCTCAGGAGAAATGCGAGGAGTACCTTAAAAAGCCAGAACCACTGTAAGAAGCTCACGTGTTGCTCTGGGTGTTCCTAACGCTGCGGAGGTGGAGACAGGAGGAGCTAAGGAGACAGGGGCTTGTGAGCTAAGCTGGTTGTCTCCACATTCAAGAGACCTAGAGGTACAATAAAGGCGGTGCACTAGTTGGAGTAAGTGAGGAAGCCACAGGGCATGAGTTTACCACTCTCAACATACTCCTCTCCTCCGCAAAATTACCTGGGTACAAATTATATATTAATTACAAAATGAGCAAAATTCGGAGATTAGCACATTTTTCACAGGAAACTTTCCGAACCAGAAAACAATGGGACTCCATTGTTTATATGCATGGGTAAGTCTAATATTGATCCTCATTTTAAAAATACCAGACGAATTAATTGCCTGCTGAAATAAAAAAAAAATAACAATACGCTGCAAGGGTTATAACATTTGCAAAGAACGCAATGTCAACAATATGAAAGGTGAAAAGGAGAATCATGTAAGAGTAAGATTTTTTAATTGTAAGTTAATATGTAATATTGCTAAACTTTCAAGATACAACATGAAAAGTTTTGTAAACAGGATAACCACTACTAGAACATCAGAGGGTGGAGCTACGAAGGAAAACATTAAAATGAAAACAAATACTAAAATATGCAATACTGATCTCAAAGAGAAATTTGAAAAAAAAAATTAAATAAGTGAAGATGTACAAACATGTTACCATTCAATAGTTCAATTCTGTTAATAGGTTTCTCAATGTGAACTACAAGCCAAAGAGAATTCCAATTAAAATTAGATCTAGGCTTTTATATAAACTGACTAGCATATTCTATAACTTTTATGAAATGTGAACCATCAGAGTGCTTCTAAGAATGAAGAATCAGGTGGAAGAATTTATTCTTTCTGATCACAAGACCCATATTATAATACACTAAGGAAAGTAAAATATTGGCATAACGATTCATATTTAGATTGATGGAACAATATATTCACAAAAAGTGCATGCATATGTAATCTGAATTTTTATAAGATTTGTCAATATAAGCTAATGGGAAGAATGAGGCATAGACAGCAGATATCAACACAGGAAAAAGCAAATTAATCTTTCTTGTGTTTCAGAGGATCACTCCTGTCCAATCGGTGAAATTTAGAATCCTGGTTATCTAGCATGTGATAGCCATGTATAAACTAAAGAACAAACATTTATTGCTCTCCTCACAGAAGAATTGAACCAACACACTTTGTCATTCTCTTTGGATAAAAATGGCAACATATTTCACATCTGAGAATGCTCCTCCAGCCCACATACTACATAAAACAAGGGCTTGCATTTATCATCACCAGTAAATACAGTAGTACTTACACTTCTAGCAGAAAAATAGGCTTGTTCAATTGGTAGGCTCCCAAGTAATAGGCTGAATATCTGAAAACAGTAACTATGGGGATGTGAGGGAGAATGCCTGTTGTTCTAATACCATGCACTCCATTTCTCCAATAGTCATCAATCGGTCATTGAACGATTAAAACTGACACCCCCCACTGATAGAATTGTTACAAACTGACAATAGTAAGCAATTTTGGTGACATGACAGAAGAATGCATAGCCAGTTAAAAGGTTCCAATGCAGGGTCTGACTTAGAAATGGAATCATACAAAGATAAAATTTAATTTTGAGGATGTAGCATTACTTTTTTTATGATTTATTCATTTATATATGTAGATAGTATTCTACCTTCACGTGTGCCTGCACACCAGAAGAGGGCACCAGATCACCTTATAGATGGTTGTGATTCCCATGTAGTTACTGGGACTTGAACTCAGGACCTTTGGAAGAACAGCCAGTGCTCTTAACCTCTGAGCCATGGCTCCAGCATGGCATTACTTTTTAAGTAATGTATTTATTTATTCACTTTACATCCTGGTCTTAGCCCCATTCTTTGTCACCTCCCAGTTCCACCTTCCTTCGCTCTCCCCTGTCCCTCTTTCCTGTTTCTTAGAAGAGGGGAACCCCCCTTCCCATCCACCCCAGTTCCCCAGCTCATCAAGTCCTATCAGAGCTGAACTTGTCCTCTTCCTGTGGCCTGGCAAGGCAGTCCTCCCAGAATGAAGTAATTGAAAACTTGGCAAAGAAAGACCATGTCAGAGAAAGCCCCTGTTTGTCTTATTTGTCATGAGGCCTGAGCTGCCCATCAGCTACATCTTTGTAGGGGGCCTAGGCCCAGTCCATGCAAGGCCCTTGGCGGATACTTCAGTCTCAGCACTCTCTTCTTGGCCCTGGTTAGTTGGCTCTGTTGGTTTTCTTGTAAAGCTCCTGTCAAGCCCAGGTCCTATTCTCCTTCCCCCGGATTCTCCACAAGGCTCCCCATACCTCACCTCACCTCACCTATGTTTGGCTGTGAGTCTGAGCATCTGTTTAAAGGCACTGCAGTGTGTAGCCTCTCAGAAGACAACTCAGCTTGACTCCTGTCTGCAAGCATATCAGAGTATTGTTAATAGTGTCAGGGGTTGGGTCTTTTCCATGGGGTGGGTCTCCTATTGAGCCAGGCATTGTTTGGACCTTCCCTTAATCTCTGTTATATTTGCTCTGTCTTTATCCTTGCACATCCTATCAGCAGGGTGAGTTTTGAGTCAAAGGTTTTGTGACCAAGTTGGTGTTCCCTTCCCTCTATTAGTAAACTTGTCTAGGGGGTCCTCTTCCATCTCTATGGCCCCTGCTACTAGCAGTCTCTGCTAGAATTTTTCTTAACCCTCTTCCCCTCACCCGGAGCCTACTCTAATTTAGGTATCAAGCTTTTCAGAGAGATTCCCTAGACAATATTTATCTTTTCTCTACAAGCCTTTTGTCTTCCTGTCTCTGCTCTTCTCATAGCTGATCTCTGCTCTCAGATCTCTCTGTTTCCTCTCCTACCTTGTTCCCTCTCTTCAACCATTAACTCTGTTTATTTTATTTTCCCTTCTGAGTGAGATGTAAGCATCCTCCCTTGGATCTTGTTATTCATCTTCTTAGAGTCTGTGCATTGTTGCATGTTTATCTTGTACTACATGGCTAAAATCCACTTATAAGTGAGTTTATATCATGTGTGTCTTTCTGGGTCTGTGTTACCTCACTCAGGATGATCTTTTCTAGTTCTATCCATTTGCCTGCAAATTACACCATCTCTTTATTTTTAATAGCTGAGTAGTATTCCATTGTGTAACAGTTTCTTTATACATTCTTAGGTTGAGGGACATCTAGGTTTTTTCCAGTTTCTGGTTATTCTTTTTTTTAAAAAGTTGTAATTAACATAGTTGAGCAGATATCCTTGTTGGAAGATGGAACATCTTTTGGGTATATACCCAGGAGTGGTAAGGCTGGGTCTTCAGGTAGCGCTTTTCCCAATTTTCAGAAAACACCATATTGATTTCCAGAGTGGCTGTACAAGTTGGCACTCCCACCAGCAATGGAGGAGGGTTCCCTTTTCTCCACATCGATGCCAGCATGCACTGTCACTTGAGTTTTGATCTTAGCCATTCTAATGAGTGTAAGATTGAATCTCAGAGATGTTTTGATTTGCATTTCCCTGATGGCTAAGAACTTTGAGCATTTAAGTGTTTCTCCACCATTTGAGATTCCTTTGTTGAGAGTTCTCTGTTTAGCTCTGTACCCCATTTTTAAAAATTGGGTAATTTGTTAGTGTTTGTTTCCTTGAGTTCATTATTTGTTTTTGATATTAGCCCTTTTTTGGATATAACATTGGTGAATATCTTTTTCCAATCCATAGATGGTCATTTTGTTCTATTGGCAATGTCCTTGGCCTTAGAGAAGCTTTTCAGTTTCAAGAAGTCAAATTATTAATAGTTGATCTTAGAGCCCGCGCTGTTGGTGTTTTGTTCAAAAAGTTATCTCTTGTGCCAATGAGTCCAAGGCACTTCCCTACTTTCTTTTCTAAGAGATTTAGTGTATCTGGTGTTATGTTAGTTTAGTGCAGGGTGATAAGTATGGATCTATTTGCATTTACACTCCATTTTACATATGTAACCGATTTTCATTATGCACCCATTTGTGGATGGACAAGCATTTCTGTTCTATTTGAAACATAATAAGTCAGCAATAAACATCAGAGGACAAATATATCTGGGGTAGTGTATGTATTTCTCTGGGTATATGCTCAGAAGTAAAATAGCTGAATCATAAGGTACATCTGTTTTTAATTTATTTCAGTAATAGCCACAGTAATACTAAATGTACAAACTCAAAGTATATATAGAATAGAGTGATATGTGCTGCCTGCTATGGCATAAAACAGGTAGGTAGACCAATGGACTAGGATAGATGACCCAGATATAAAACAAATATGCCATACCCACTTCATTTTTGACAAAGAAGAAAAAAATCATACATTTGAGAAAAGATAACATCATAGATCTTGAAAATATTAAATATGGGAACAACTTGTCTTTTTTTTCTTCTTTTTTTAAAATTTATTATAATTTATTCACTTTGTATCCTAGCTGTGGCCCCCTCCCTCAACCTCTCCCAATCCTGTCCTCCCTCCCACTTCTTAATGACAGCTGTGTCAGGGAAGAAATAAAGAAGTTAAAGACTTCCTGAAATTCAATGAAAATGAAGGCACAACATACTCAAACTTAGAGGACACAATGAAAGCAGTGCTAAGAGGAAAGTTCATAGCACTAAGTGCCTTCAAGAAGAAATTCGAAACATCTCATTCAAGCAACTTTATTAGCTCACATGAAGGCCCTGGTGTGGGGGCAGGAGGGGGAGAAGCCAACACTCTCAAGAATAAACGGCTAGAAATAATCAAACTCAGGGCTGAGATCAGTAAATTATAAACAAGTACAACAACTCAAAGAATCAGTGAAACCAAGAGCTGGTTCTTTGAGTAATTCAACAAGACAGAAAAACCCTTAGCCAAACCAACAACTTGTCTTAATAAGCTTTAACTTACAGTAATAAGAGTTGGACTTGTTAGTGGAAACATATAACCCAAGGTACTTCAGAGTCTGAGGCAGGAGCACTGTTAAGTCTGAAGTCTGGTTTTACTACATAGAATGCTCAAGTCCAGTCTTAGCAGCTTCTAGAGAGGATGTCTCAAAATAAAAGTAGGGTGTCTCAGATATAGTGATAAATAGCACTTGCCTAGCAAGTGAAAGATCCTAAGTCAAGATCACATTAGCCTTCCTCATAGGAAACAACAGGACAATGTCTGCTTCCTTTTCCCTTCTTTAATTCCCTCTCTAGTTTTCTGTCCTTCCTCTACTCTTCCTCTTTCATACCCCTGGAGACAGAGCCTTGGGCCTTTTGAACTCTGAGCTAGCACCTAAACCAAGAGCTAGAGTACCTTACTAAGAATCTGTGTATTGAAAAAGACAATTTACAAAAAAACAAAAAACAAAAAAACAAAAACTTTGGTACTAAAGTTTTGAAAATAAAATAGTAATGAACGGATACTTGGAGAAGTGTAACCTTTGAAACGGAGAGAAAGAAATACCTTTTGTAACTATGCTAGAATTTAATGATTCGCTCATAGAGATAACTCCTAACTCCAGGATCAATCGCTTTAAAGAAGTGATCACAATTTAAAGAAATAAATTATTTAAATTATGTACAAATACCTGAATTTAAAAAATGAAACTACTATTACCAAATTTTAGTTTACTATATCATTGATATAAATATCAAATCATAATATAATAAGAAAAATCTTTGCAGATAAAAGGGAAAAATCCTGAATAAGATATTGGGAGGCCTAGTTTGAGCGACTGCAAAATGATATAGTAGTTTAGTACTGGAAATTGATTATTATAATGTCTAATAACAGGTTAAAAAGACTTAATCTAGTAATGGAAAAAATACTTCTAATAAAATTTGACACATTTGTCTCATAAAACCTCACAGCCAAATGGAGGATGTTTCCTCAATTTGATAAATGGCAACTGGCAACTTTCTATAGTAATAATGTTCTGAGAAAATGTTAGAAATATTTCCTTAATTACCACAGTTGTGACAAAGATGAAGAATGTATTTTCTTTAAGTCAACATGGTAAGTTTACCCTCATGACTGCAAAAGCACAATATGAATGAAAGCATACAAAGCCCAAAGAGGAAAAAAATGTGGGTCATACCTTACAAATCTGTTCCTTGTATGACCTCTCAGCAATGCTCTGTTAACCTTGTCCTAGGAGACTTAGTTAACTAAATGAGAACTGAACTCAGCCCAACAGTAAGGGAGCAGCAGAAAACTCTAAGTCAGGCAAGATCAATAATACTTTAATACAATATTTTCAAAAAGTAAAATTAATAAAAGAATGTGAAATTATGTAATTATATTGTAATCTCAAAAAAGTTTTTAAAATCCAAGATAAAAATATCAATCACTTTTTCCATATATCACAATATCACTTAAGTTAGTATAGTCAAAAGTTAAACATTTAGCTAGAAACGCAAGCAAATATGTGTAATATTACACAAGAGAATTAATTTTGGTGAATTAAAGAATGAGTTAATAAATGCAGGCATATTTTACATTGGTGGAGAAGAAGACAGTTTTGTCAAGATGTTAATTATGTCATCAATTGATTTGTAAATTCAATTAATAAGAATTTAATACATAGAACTATGTAAAATATGCTGATATGAGAAGTGATACACAGCATGTTGTTAATATCTATGATATATTTTAAAACCAAACCTACTGAAAAAAAGAAAAAAAATATTTTTCGTGTGTGTGCATGTGTGTGTGCAAGTGAGTGTGTGTGTGAGTGTGTGAGTGTGTGATTCATGCAGTTAGTGATTGTGAACCTAAAGGTGAAATGTCATGTGGCAATGTTGGAACGTTGGACATGCCTGACTGGTTATATAGCCATATTTATCTGCAATGGCACGCCTAAACTTCTTTCTTGAATTGAAACTTATGCCTGTTTGCCAGTCTTCTCAATTCTGCCCTTTGCTTCAATGAAGAAAAGGTTCTTGTGTTGTCCCAATGTACACAGGGGAACTCAGTTTTCCTTGTCCTCGGGGTCAGATATTTCTTGCCTGGCAAAAGAGAACAACTTAACTCTTTCTAAATCTGAGAGCCCTAGTTCTAGCCAGATTCCCCCATTTCTTAGCCACATCTCAGTCGCCCAAATGACTGGAATTCCTTCCTTGTAAACACCATTTCTTTACAGTGACCCCATGGGAATCCTTTGCCCACGTGGCTTTGAATTCTCCTGAATAGAAAGTAACTGAACTTTAGAAAATATAAAATAGATGAAGATGTTTTTATTAGCTGATTCTAAATTGGCATTATGCTGTTACAATAATCTTATCCACTGAGTCATAATAGTTTACCCTTTTTAAAATCATCTTTAAATATTGAGAAATTTGTAGATTGTACTCACTCTGCAGCATAAAGACTGAAGGTCAGCTAAAGTGGACTCAATGCATTCAGCACTGAAATCACTCCTGTTTTTACAAAGCCAGAGTTGGTGCTAGCTAAAATAAAGCCCTGACTATGACTCCATAAGTATCTGTCTGCAGATGCACAAGTGAAGATTTTTCATAGAGCTTAAAATTTTGTGACTGCTATTTCTTCTTAAAATGTACAACCACTTTGGAAATCAATCTGGCACTTTCTCAGACACTTAGGAATAGTGCTACCTCAAGATCCAGCTTTACCACTCCTAGGCATATACCCAAAAGAGGCTCAAGTACACAAAAAGGACATTTGCTCAACCATGTTTATAGCAGCTTTATTTGTAATAGCCAGAAGCTGGAAACAGCCCAGATGCCCCTCAACTGAAGAATGGATGCAGAAACTGTGGTACCTCTATACAATGGAGTATTACTCAGCAATGAAAAATAAGTAAATCATGAAATTTGCAGGTAAATGGTGGGACCTGGAAAGGATCATCCTGAGTGAGTTGTCCCAGAAGCAAAAAGACACGCATGGTATATACTCACTCATATAAACATACAACAACTAAAATCTGTACATCTAAACAAACTAAGCAAAAGAGAGGACCCTAATTAAAATGTTCAATCCCCATCCTGAAAGGCAAAGAAGATGGACATCAGAAGAAAAAGAAAACAGGAAACAACCTAGGAATCTGCTACAGAGGGCCTCTGAAAGCCAGAAGAAAACAGGAAACAACCTTGAAACCTGCCACAGAGGGCCTCTGAAAGCTTCTGCAGTATAGACTGTCAAAGCAGATGCTGAGCCTGATGGCCAACTGATGGGCAGAGTGAATGAAATTTTATGTAAGAAGTGGGAAATAGTAAGAGCTGGAGGGAACGGGAACTCCACAAGGAGAGCAACAGAACAAGATAATTTGAACACAGGGAACTTCCCAGAAAATCATACTCCAACCAAGGACTATTCGTGGAGATGACCTGGAACCCCTGCACAGGTGTAGCCCATGGCAGTTCAGTGTCCAAGTGGGTTACATAGTAATGGGAAGAGGGACTGCCTCTGACATAATCTGATTGGCCTGCTTGTTGATCACTTCCCCCTGAGGGGGGAGCAGCCTTACCAGGCCACAGTAGAGGACAATGCAGCCACTTTTGATGAGAACTAATAGACTAAGATCAGAAAGAAGAGGAGAACCTCCCCTATCAGTGGACTTGGGGAGTGGCATGCATGCAGAAAGGGGAGGGTGGGTGGAATCGGGAGGGGAGGAGGGAGGGGCTTATGGGGGGATACAAAATGAATAAAGTGTAATTAATAAATGTTTAAAAAATGTGCATAGAGCCATGATTAGATGATAATAGACCCCAGACATGTGCCTTTCTCCAAAGAACTTAGCTTTGTTTATAAAGCAATGCATCTGAATGCAGATATCAAAAGAATACTTCTAGGAAATACAGTAGGCAATGTGTATCAAAACCACAAAAGACTTCAATAGTCTCTTCATCTGCCAAATGTTGCCCTGTTTGCACATGGCTCTTATTCCCTCTTGCATGCCATATCTGTTCCCTGAAAACTAAATGGCAGGCATTGACTGGGATGAAGAAGGAAATAGTACTGGATGCAAATTTTATGATGTGCACAACAAATACACTTTGCTAAACACAATTAAATTTTTCTATGACAAAATCCCAAGGATTGGAGTTAGTGACTGGATTGATAATTCAGATGAGTTGATTTTATTACATGGTGACCCTGGAGAAGCAAATTGGTGATGAGAAGAATTAGCTTTTCTAAGAATACCTGTGTCTGATATGACTAAAAGATGCTAATAATTTTTCTTAATTACTTTTCACAACTGATTTCTCAGATCTCCTTTTCATGTGTTTCAATGTGCAGAGTCTGGGATGTACGGAGATTGTGAAACATATCCAACTTCACACAGTGGTACAGAATCACACTACTCTAGAGTATGAATTGTTTAGTAGGGAGTAACGTAGAATACACAGAAGCTGACTGCTGCATCAGTCTTTCTCCCATTCCTACCCCCACATGTATGGCACAGACCATGAAGAATAGAAAGGATTACTGTTTCACCCCTTTGCTCCTGAAATGGTCATATAATCTCTATTTGATCTTCCCATAAAACAGGTTATAAGACCTGGAGTTACGTGTTGCAGGGAATGCTACGTAGCCACGTAGGAAGGATGGAATCAAATTGAACATCCAGAAATAAACCCACACACCTATGGACACTGATTTTCTACAAAAGAACTAAAACCATACAATGGAAAAAAGACAGCATCTTCAAAAAATGGTGCTGGTCTAATTGGATGTCTACATATAAAACAATGGAAAGTCCAAGCAGATCAAAGACCTCAACATTACACCAGATACACTGAATCTATTAGAAGAGAAGGTAAGAGCCTTGAAGTCATTGGCACAGGAGACAACTTCCTGAACAAAACAGCAGCAGCCCAGGCTCTTAAGATCAACAATTACTAAAGGGACCTTTTGAAACTGAAAAGCTTCTGTAAGGCAAAAGACACTGTCAATAGAACAAAATGACAGTCTACAGATTGATAAAAGATCTTCACCAGTCCTACATCTGACAAATGGCTAATATCTAAATATACAAAGAAATCAAGAAATTGAACACCAGCAAACAAAATAACCCAATTAAAGAAAAATGGGCACAGAGCTAAAGAGAGAACCTTCAAAGAGCAAGCTTGAATGGCTGAGAAGTATTTAAAAAATACTCAGTGTCCTTAGCCGTTAGAGAAATATGTTATTGTTATCTTTGTAAATCTGAGTTTTTTTCTCTTAATAAACTTTTAACCAGCATCACACAAATAATTGAGACTCTGTAATATATGTTTAATAATAACCTCACAGCACAAGAACTGAGCAATTATTACTTTATACTGAGCTAATCTAGTTTCCACCCAGCATACAACCCCAGTATACTTGCACTTTGTAGCTTTCCTGCCGAGCTCTTCTTCAAGTTTCTTGGACATCGTCCTTGACTTAATTCCTTGGTTGAATCTTCTAAATCCTCCTCTACTAGCTCGCAGGAAGTCCAGCCCTATTCTCTCTCCTGCTCAGTGATTGGCTATAAGCTGCTGTATATCAGAAAGCCATGGGAGAGCAGAGTTTCTACAACATTAAGACAGGAGGTTCTCAGAGCAAGGCTTGCCGAATAGAATACAGAAATCGGCATTTGAATTACACAATAATCTTATGCCTACAGAAACGCAAAACAAAATGACTCTGAGATTCTATCTTACACACCTCAGAATGGCTAAGATCAAAAACTCAAATGACAAGTACAAGCTGGCAACAATGTGGAGAAAGGGGAACACTCCTCCATTGCTGGTGGAAGTGCAAACTTGTACAATCACTTTGGAAAGCAATCCGGCACTTTCTCAGAAAAGTGGGAATAGTTCTACTGCAATAACCAGTTTTACCACCTCTGGGTATAAACCCAAAAGATGCCCCCTCATACAACAAGGACACTTGCTCAACTATGTTAATAGCAGCTGTATTCATAATAGCCAGAAACCGGAAACAACCTAGATGTCCCTCAACCTAAGAATGAGTAAAATTGTGTAAATGTGGTACCTTTACACAATTACTCAACTATTAAAAGCAAAGAGATCGTGCAATTTGCAGGCAAATGGATGGAAGTAGAAAAGATCAGCATCCTGACTGAGGTAACCACAAGCCAGAAAGACAGTCATGGTAGGAACTCACTTATAAGCGGATTTTAGACATGTAGTATAAGTGAAGGGTGGGAAGAAGGTAGTGGAAAAAACAGAGAGAGCTATGAGGGTGGCGATCAGATCTGGGGAGAGCAGGAGTGGAAGGACAAAAGGCCTGTAGAGGAAAGAGAAAATGTGGGCAGGGGCATTTCTCTGAGGGGAACACAAAGTCAGCCACAACAATTTTGACTCAAAATTCACCCTGCCTAGAAGATGTGCAGGCATAAAGATAAAGCAGATATAACAGAGATGAAGGGAAGGTCCAAACTATGCATGGCCCAACCCGAGACCCACTCCACGGGAGAGAACCCATCCCTGACACTGTTAATACTCTGCTATGCTTGCAGCCATGAATCAAGCAGATTTGTCCTGAGAGGCTGCATCCATCAGCACCTTTAAACAGATGCTGAGACTCACAGCCACGCATTGGGTGAGGTGTAGGGAGCCTTGTGGTAAAGGTGGGGGTGGGGAGAAAAGGACCTGGAGGTGGTAAAACTTCACAAGACAAACAACAAACTAACCAGGGCCAAGAGGGGTAGTGGGAACTCCCCTCTGCTGAGGAATAGGGGTGGGGGTTGAAGAAGTGGGAGGTTGAGTGGGATGGGGAAGTGAGGAGGGATGGGGCTAAGACCAGGATGTAAAGTGATTGAATTATTTATTTATTTTTTTATTTATTTATTTATTTATTTATTTATTTATTTATTTATTTATTTATTTATTTAAAAAAGTAAGCAGGTATGTTTGCTAAGTCCTTGTCTTCTTTCTTACCACTTCATCATGCTCTCTTTTGTCTGGACATGTTTCTCTACAATTTGTCATTCATTATATAAACTTAGTATAAAATAAATTTTTCCAAGTATCTTTAGGCTTTTGTTTCTTCAAGAGACTAGAGAGAAGTGGCTTAACACTTAAGAGTACAGGCTGCTCTTGCAGTTTTAGTTTCCAGCACTCACACGGTGCCTGCCTGCTCCTGACCTCCATGGGCACCTTTGCATGTATGTATATATGTGTATTTGTATATAACTGTATATATGTTTTTTTTCCTGTTAATCTGCTGTTTGGGCAATGAGTTTCAGTCACGATCCTAGGAAACAAAATGAAGCTGGGATTTTTTTTCTTCCCACAGTTTCACCATTTGTACGTGGAGGGAAAAGCCTGGGGATTGGCATGATCATTTGGGAAAATGACTTGATATATCATAGTCCTAACATCTGCTCCTAACTCCTTTACTCACCATCGGCAACTTATATTTTACAACTATTTTTTTTTCCCTTTTCCTTGCTCAGTCATTAACTCATCAATCTTTCAGGACTTGGAAAGCAGAATTTTATTTCATATAATTCAATCTTCATAGCCTTAAAAGATTGAACGTATTTATATGCTGCATAAATATAAGGAAAATGAGTACCAATGAGAATTATACAGATCCCTCATCAAGTCCAAGTTTGCCATATCATATCCATTTTCCAGCCTGAATACTTTATCAGGTGGCAGAAGTATGAAATAAGAACACCTGGTTGTCTTTCCATTTGTCACAACAAATGACCAAGTAAAACAAAAACATTAGCAACATCAACAACAAATGTCACTGATGCATTAATAACAAACAAGCAGCTAATAAGCAATTTGAAAACAGCATCCACTGAAAGTTAATCTTTGTATGGTTTGGACAATTGTCCACCAAAACACCATGTTTGTGCACACAGGACAAGTCATAAAAAATACCACCTATCAGATAGCTAGCACTCTCCCCTGTAATGAAATGAAACAACCATCAAAGACATATTGCTCAAGGGTTCTTGGGATGATTAGTCACTAAAATTCAGGCTATCAGCCAGAGTCTGCACAACAGCTTCAAACATCAGGTGACTCAAGGTGCAGGGCATGCATCTCACGGTGCATTGTGTCTGTAAATAGAGGCGATGGAAGGAAGTATTTGTGCTGACTATTTCTTTGCTGTCTGACTGCTCTAGCTCCCGAGGGGTTAGGAGTCTATCGCCTGCTGTTCCTTGGCTGCTAGAATCAGAACATGTAACATAGATGGAGAGAGCTGTGTTCTCAGGGCTGCTGCTTTACAGAGATAAGGCTGCAAAGCAGAGAGGTGCTCAGCTTTGCCTCCCTCTGAAATCGCCTGAGCAACCATCAATAATAACCACTCGCTTCTCTACCGTTATGTTAAATCACACAACCTTGCCTACACAGGTGAAATTTGATGGAAATTATGTACTTAAGTAATCTGCAATGCCTATAGCTTTGTCACTTTAGTTTCTGTTCTGTCGCTCCCTCCCCCTCTTCTTCTCTTCATCCCCTTTCCCCTCCTCCTCTCTTACCTGTCTCTTTTCCTCCAGTTCAGATCTATAACCAAAATGCAATGATTTAAGAACCTCGTTGAAATATCAGATCACATTTCTTTACCAGTTTCCTTGACTGTGTTTAATGAGCTGTACTGTACCTTAGCCTCCTTTGTCATTCTACTGTCATTCACAGCACTATATCTCTAAATAGGAAAAATTGCAAAACACTCCTATGCCCATTAGAAACACATATTTTGTCTGAATATGGCTTTGCAATTAAAGTAAGTCAACTTTTAGAATGCAAAGGAAGATGGCATCATAGAATTGTATCAACATGTAAAGAGTAGAGTCATATCAAAATATAAAGATCATTGAATTCCAAAATATTAAATGTTCAGATAACAAGCTCTTCATACCATCTTCCTGCCTTCAGAGAGCATGGGCTAAAGGGGCTGAACATGAATTTGAATAGTAGTTTAAATTTCTTTTAAAGCAAGGCATGGAAAATACATAGCATACGGTTGAGTACTAGTAGACACACAAAATTGCTGACTACATTTTCAATTGATTTCCTCCTGACAGCCCTCAAGTATCCTATGTCACCCCTATAGAGTGGAGGTTCCTGGATAAGTAGCTTAGATGACTTTTCTTTGGCATGCTTCAACAGTTTTAACATTTGTCTTCCTTAAGGTTTTTATTGGTGTGGTAAAACTCCAGACCCAAAAGAAACTTGAAGGAGGAAAGGGTTCATTTCATCTTATATATACAGGTTAACAGTCCATTACTGAGGAAAGTCAGAGTAGGAGTCTGGAGGCAGAAATTATGGAGGAATGCTTCTCATTAGCTTGTTCTCATAGCTTGTTCAGCCTGCCTTCTCTTTTAAATTTTATTTTATTTTATAAATCATAGTTTATTCACTTTGTATCCCAGCTGTAGCCTCCTCCCTCATCTTTTCCCAGGCCCCTCCCCCAGTACACTGATAGGGGAGGTCCTCCTCCCCTTCCCTCTGACCTTAGCCTATCAGGTTTCACCAGAACTGGCTTCATTGTCTTCTTCCTTGGTCAGGTAAGGCTACTCCCTCATCAGGGGGAAGTGATCAAAGAGCCAGCCATGGAGTTCAAGTCAGAGACAGCCCCTGTTCCCATTGCTAGGGAACCCACTTGGAGACTGAGCTGCAGTGGGCAACATCTGTGGAAGGGTTCTAGGTTATCTCCTTGCAGGCAAATGATAGGAACTAGAAAAGATCATCCTGAGTGAGGTATCACAGAAACAGAAAGACACACATGGTATATACTCACTTATAAGTTGATATTAGACATATAATGTAGGATAAACATACTAAAATCTATACATCTACAGAAGCTAAGCAAGAAGGATGACCTTGGGTAAGATGATCAATCCTCACTCAGAAGGCAAATGGGATGGAAACTGGAAGAGGGAGAAAAAAGGGAACAAGGCAGGAGTCTACTACAGAGGGCCTGTGAAAGACTCTACCCAGCAATGTATCAAACAGATGCTGATACTCATAGCCAGACTTTGGGCAGAGTGCAAGGAATCTTATGAAAGAAGAGGGAGATAGAAAGACCTGGAGGAGACAGGAGCTCCACAAGGGAAATAACAGAACCAAAAAATCTGGGCACAGGTGTCTTTACTGAGACTGATACTCCAACTAAGGATTGATTCTCTTGTTAATTGTAGTCCCCTTTTCAACTCCAGATGACCAGAACCACAGATTCTTAATTCAAAACACTGTATAAATGACCCTGGTAGAGTCTTGCTTCCCTCTGAAACATACAAGACAGGCATCCATTGTTTGCATTGATAGCAACATTTTTTTTTCAAAATTCTATTGACTCTATCTATCTATCTATCTATCTATCTATCTATCTATCTATCATCTATCTATCTATTTTAATATATTTACTTACTTTTTGTCTTGGTATTAGCCCCCTCTCTCTCTCTTCCTCCTGGTCCCACCATCCACTGTCTCCTCTCCTATTCTTCAGAAATAGAGCCCCCTCACCTACAACCCACTCTAGCTCATCAAGTCCCCTCAGGGCAGAACAAGCTATCTCCCCTCGTGGTCTGGAGAGGCAAGGGTAAGTGATCCTACAACTGGTAATCAGCAAAGTGGCTGGATACAAAATTAATTAAAAAAATTAAAAGAGCGGTAGCCCTCCCAAATACAAATGACAAATGGGCTGAAAAAGAAATTTGGGGGACCACACCCTTCACATTAGCCACAAATAATATAAAATATTTTGGCGTAATTTTAACTAAGCAAGTCAAAGACCTGTATGACAAGAACTTCAAATCTCTGAAGAAAGAAATTGAAGATATCACAATATGGAAAGAGCTCACATGTTCACAGATCAGTGGGATTACCATAGTGAGAATGGCCAACCTACCAAAACAATCTAAAGATACAATGCAATTCCCACCAAATACCAACACAATTATTTATAGACCTTGAAAAAAACAGTTCTGTACTTCATATTGAAAACAAACAAACACCAGAATAGCTAAAAAGTTCTTATTTTCCAAGCTACAAAAGAACATTTCTGTTGTATGAAGCACTCAAATGCTTTTGCTAACCAAAAGTTCATATATGATATCACAATATATATCTCAAAAACACATAGTCAAGTCTGTCACAGCAGTATCCCACAAAGCTGGGACCAATTTATGCCTTATTTAGGGCTCCTGTTGCTGTGACAAAAATATCATGACCAAAATACCAGTGAAAAAAAAAGGGTTTGTTTCATCTGTTTTTTTTTTAATTTTTATTTTTTTATATTAATTAGAGTTTACTCACTTTGTAGCCCAGCTATAGCCCCCTCCCCCATTCCCTCACAATCACACACTCCTTACCTCATCTCTTAGCATTCCCCTCTCTAAGTCCACTTATAGTGGAGGTCAAACTCCTCTTCCATCTGACCCTAGCTTATCAGGTCTCATTAGGACTGGCTGCAATGTCCTCCTCTCTGACCTGGCAAGGCTCCTCACTCATCAGGAAGAGGGGGTGGTCAAAGAACCAGCCACTGAGTTCATGTCAGAGATAGTCCCTGTTTCCATTACTAGGGAATCCATTTGAATACTGAGCTGCCATGGATTACATCTGAGCAGGAGTTCTAGGTTATTTCCATTAATGGTCCTTGGTTGAAGTATCAGCCTCATAAGAGACCCCTGTGTCCAAATATTTTGGTTCTGGTGCTCTCCTTGTGGAGTTCCTTTACTCTCCAGGTCCCACTATGTTCCCCTTCATTCATAGGATTCCCTGCACTCTCCCCAAAGTTTGGTAAAGAGTCTCAGCATCTACTTTGATACACTGCTGTGTAGAATATTTCAGAGGCGCTCTGTGAGACCACTCCTAGACATATATCCAAAAGATGTTCAAGTATTCAACAAGGACATTTGTTCAACCATGTTCATAGCAGCTTTATTCGTAATAGCCAGAACTTGGAAACAACCCAGATGTTCCTCAACAGAGGAATGGATACAGAAATTGTGGTACGTTTACACAATGGAATACTACTCAGCAATTAAAAACAAGGAAAGCATGACATTTACAGGCAAATGATGGGATCTAGAAAAGATCATCCTGAGTGAAGGATCCCAGAACCCGAAAGAAACACACAGTATATACTGACTTATAAGTGGATAATAGACCTATAAGATAAGAAAAACATACTGAAATCTGTACCCCTAAAGAAGCTAAGCAGGAAGGAGGTCCCTGGGTAAGATGATCAATTGTCACTTAGAAAGACAAATGGGATGGACATTGGCAGAAGAAAACAGGTTTGTTTCATCTTATAATGCCAAGTAACAACACATCCCTGGGTGAAGTTAGGGCAGGAATTCAAACAGGGCAGGAAGTCAGAAGCAGGAATTGAAGCAGAAGCCATGGAAGAATGTTGCTTACTGGCTTTCCCCTCATGGCCGCCTCAGTTTGTTTTCTTTTTATCATGCAGTAACACCTGCCTAAGGATAACACCAGCTCCAGTAGGCTATTTCTTCTTCCACCAGTCACTGACTAAGAAAAGGACCACAGGCTCGCCCTCAATCAAACTGGAGGAGTACATTTCCTCAAGTGGAATTCCCTCTTCTGAAAAGGTTCTAAACTGTATGGAGTTGAAAAAAAAATCTAACCAGGGCATCATTGATAATAAATTCTTGGCACAAGTACACCTTATTACATAGAAATAATATTTAGAAATTCAGTGTCACAGATGTAAAGCAGTGAAGTGATTAAATTTTCACCAGTCAAATTTACACGCTAGAATCAATATACTTTAGTCATTTGTTTTCTTATTTATTTTTGTGACAGGATCTCTTTGCAGAGCCCAGGCTGGCCTTGAACTTGTTGTCCTCTTGCCTCATATCCTGAGTGATGGGATTACAAATGTGTTCTTCAATATATAGCTTTCAAATATTTCTACCAAAGATGTTTCCCCTGAAGCATAAAGGATGCTCTTTTTTTTTTTTTTTTTTTTTTTTTTTTTTTTTTTTTTTTTTTTTTTTACTAAACACCTATTTGTTAGAAACATCAAAACATGACCCACCTAAGACTATTCCTCATGCTTCAACTGTGTGGTGTAAATAAGGAAGCTTTACTATAGTCTATTCTTTTGTGGAATATTTAAACAACTCTGCTGAATGTACATTGTAGTTTATTTTATAGCCAGATAGCATTGCAAGTTTGCTAAATATTTTTAAGCTGTTTACACATATATAATTTAATATATACATATATACATTTTAAACTCAGCTTGACTATAAGCATTTAAAAATTTGGAATTCTTAAGAAGAAAGAAAATTTAAAGTAATTTTATTTTTAATATTATTTTAGAAAATCAAATTCGAATATAGCAATGATGTTTTTATCAGACTATTTAGTTCTATTAGGCAGTGCTATATTACAATCCCAAGATTTTTCTGGTTTTCTATGAATCATAAAAAAACTAGTAGGCTCATAAAAACCTAGTAGGCTTGTTGGATAATCAGGCATCCTTCTGTTAAGCCATATTGTACTTTTTCATCACCATGACAAAATATTTGTGAAAGCTACTTAAAGCCAGAAAAGTTTCCTTTGGTTCATGGCAGCAAGGTTTCATCCCACAACAGGTTAACTCCATTGCTATGGAACTGAGGTGAGTCAGAATACCATATCAGAGAAGACTGGATAGGTCAGAGCTTATCACCTCCTGGCAGGTAGGAAGCAGAGACAGTGACAGGAAGGGTTGGACAAGATAGCACACTTCAAAGACAAGCCCAGTGATCTACTTACTGTAACCAGAGCCCAAACTGTAGCTTCTGTCACCTCCTAATCATGCCATCAAATCACGGCTTCATAGAAGGAATAAGCCGCTGGCCACCTCAGAGCTCTTAATTGAGTCAATATCCGACGATGCAAGCATTAAGCACAGACGTCTTCGGGAACATCCAAAGTTTATTGGGTACCATTACCACTCTCTGATGTTAACGATTTCAAAAGTTGGGGTAAGCTGGACCTTCCTCAGGCTTGTGTCTACACAGATTATACTCTGGCTGATGGACTTTCAGTCAGTATGTGCTCACTATACAGGCCATGGCACCAGTTTCCTGTCTGGCACTGCCACTACGTGTCCACTTTCCTCCAGCCACTGGTACCTTTGGAAGTAAGAGTCCCTGTTTGCTTCCAGTATCTCTTGATAGGCAGAGCAGCACATGGTTTGTTTGTCGGTTTGTTTGTTTTTGCTCTAATGTCTTCAAGGATCCCTCCACTCACTGTTACTTGTCAAGAGTATCCTTGACAGAGGGGTTGGTTCTCTACAGATACCTTGAGGCATGTGAGGAACTCTATGAAGTGGTGAGGTACAATCCTTAAGAGAAGACTCATCATTGACACCATTTGCAAGTTGTAGTCTTTCCAAATCTAAGCATAGTTATGAAAAATCACTAAAATGTAAAAGTTTACAGCACTCATTGAAACTTGTATTCTTTTTTTTTGTTTAAATATTTATTTTATTTTATTTTTTTCTTATCAGTTACATTTTATTAACTCTGTATCCAAACCGTGTCCCGATCCCTCATTCCCTCCCAGTCCCTCCCTCCCTCCTTCATCTCCACCGTGCCCCTTGCCAAGTCCACTAATAGGGGGGACCTCCTCCCCATTCATCTGATCCTGTTTTATCAGGTATCTTCAGGACTGGCTGCAAAGCTCTCCTCTGTGGCCTAACAGGACTGCTCCTCCCTTGGGGGGTGGGGAGGCCAAAGAGCCAGTCATTGAGTTCTTGTTAAAAATAGTCCTTGTTCCCCTCACTATGGGAAGCCAATTGGTTACTGAGCTACCACAGGCTACATCTGAGCAGAGGTTCTAGGTTACATTCATACATGGTCCTTGGTTGCATGTCAGTCTCAGAAAAGACCCTGTGCCCAGATATCTTTGGTCCTTGTGGAGCTCCTATCCTTTCCTCATCAGACTAACTCCCCTTCTTTCTTATGATTCCCTGTACTCTGCCAAAGGTTTGGTCATGAGTCTTTGCTTTGAAAACACTGCTAGTTAGAGTCTTTCAAATGCGCTCAGTAGACTCCTGTCATATGTTCAATGTGCATCCCATCTGCCTTTCTAAACAAGGATTGATAATCTTATCCCATGTCTACTCTCTTGATTATCTTTTTTAGGTGTATAGATTTCATTATGTTTATTATATCTTATAGGTCTACATAAGTGAGTATATACTGTGTTTGTCTTTCTCCTTCTGGGATATTTCACTCAGGATGATCTTTTCTAGATCCCACCATTTGCCTGCAAATTTCATGATTTCCTCCTTTTTGATTGCTGAGTAGTCTTCCATTGTGTAAAAATACCACAATTTCTGTACCCATTCCTCCGTTGATGGACATCTGGGTTGTTTCCAGGTTCTGGCTATTACAAATAAAGCTGCTATAAACATGGTTGAGCAAATATCCCTTTTGTGTACTTGAGCAAACTTTGGGTATATTCTTAAACCACGCAGCTAGGGCATTTTATAGGAAAAGGAAACATGACAACGAATCAAGGGAGGAGATTAACAAGGCCCATTTGGGGAAAGAGTACTGTAGCATGTCAAACTTGTCCTGTAATACCCTTTTTCAGTCTGTGTGTGACAATACCCAGAGGATATTGTTAGTGAGGGAAGCTCCTTCCTCCACCAATATGGGGGTATTTCTCTGGGCATTAATGTTTGATTACCTGTACAGTTGAGCTTAAGTTGCTGTTTGCTGGAGCCTAAATGGATGTCCTATTGATTCACTCATGGTTATTCACATTTCTAGACATATAATTGAACAGCCCTCCTGAAACAAAGAATTTTTTTAAGGAAGACTACATTTATTTTGTCTATAGAAAGTTACCATCCATGCGACTGTATCAATTATTTTATTTATTAAGTCAACTGACATCTTGTTCTTAGACCTCTCTCTCCTCCTTCTCAGTCTCAAGTTCCCTTTTTCATCCCCTCTACCATATTCTCAGAATAGGGTATTCCGCCCCCCCCCCCAGGCACTCCAACTCATCTATTCACATGAGGACTGAGTTCCTCTTCCTCCCCTGTGGCCTGGTAGGGAAGTCCCATAAGGAGAAATTGATCAAGAAGCAGGCAACATAGTCTGTGTCAGAGATATCTCCCCATTCCCCTAACTAGTGGGCTGACATGAAGCTTAAGATGTCCATCCAATTTATCTTTCTGGAATATTTAAATTGTAGTTTGCCTATTATGTACCACAAGAATAAAATCCACTTGTATGGTGCTGAGAAAAAAAAAAGTATATTATTTTTTGTGTTTGGATGAAAAGTTTGTAAACATATATTAGGGTCATTTAATCCATCATCCCTCTTAGCTTCATTATTTCTCTATCTTGTTTCTGTTTTGATCTGTCCATTGGTGAATGGAGTGTTGAAGTCATCCACTATCAATGTGTTGGGATCAATGTGTGATTTAAGCTTTAATAATGTTTCTGTTATGAATGCAGTTTCCCTTGTATTTGGGGCATAGATGGTGATGTCTTCTTCATAGATTTTTCCTTTGATAAGAATGAATTCCCCCCCATCTCTTTTGATTAATTTTGGTTGAAAGTATTTTATTAGATATTAGAATTGCTACTCCAGCTTACTTCTTGGTTCTGTATGCTTGGAAAACATTTTCTAGCCCTTTGTTCTGAGGTAGTGTCTATCTTTGTTGCAAAGGTGTGTTTCTTGAGTGCAGCAGAATATTGGATTCTGTTTTTATAACCATTCTGTTAGCCTATGTCTTTTTATTGGAGAAATGAGTTCTTTGATGTTGATAGATTGTTAGTTCCTTTTATTGTGGAGTTGGCGATGATAGAGTGTTTTTTGTGTTTGTTTTCTTTTGGTTTTGCTGTTGTGAAGTTATCTATATCATGTGTTTCTTGGGTGTAGTTGATCTTTGGGTTGGAGTTTTCCTTCTAGTATCTTCTGTAGGACATAGTTAGTGTATAGATATTGTTTAAATTTAGTTTTGTCATGGAATATCTTTTTTTCTCCATCTGTGGTGACAAAAAGGTTTTCCTGGGAATAGTAGTCTGGGTTGGCATCTGTGGTCTGTTAGTGTCTGCATGACAGCTGCTCAGGCCCTTTTGGCTTTTATAATCTCTGTTGAGAAGTCAGGTGTGAGTCTAATTGACCTAACTTTACATGTTACTTGGCCTTTTTTCCTTGCCACTTTTAATATTTTTTCTTTGATCTGTAGATTTCTTGTTTTGATTATTATGTAGCAGGAGGAATTTCTTTTCTGGTCTAGACTATTTGCTATTCTGTAAGCTGCTTTTATGCTTAAGGATATCTCTTTCTTTAGGTTGAGGAAATTTTCTTCTATGATTTTCTTGAAAATATTTTTTAGAACATTTTTTGGAGCCTGGAATCTTCTTTTTTGTATATTCCTATTATTCTTTTTCAAGTTTCATCTTTTCATGGTATTTTCTTAATTTCTTGATTTGTGTCAGGAACTTTTCCATTTTTATGTTTTCTTTGAGTAATGCATCAGTTTCTTCAATTGTATCTTAAACACCTGAGATTCTCTCCTCCATCTCTTGTATTCTGTTGATGATGCTTATGTCTGTGGTTCCTGTTCTATTCTCTATGCTTTCCATCACTAGGGGTTTCTCAGCTTGTGTTTTATTTGTTGATTTTAATTCCATTTTCAGGTCTTAAAACGTTTTATTCATTTCTTTCTCCTGTTTGATTGTGGTTTCCTGTCTGTCCTTGATCGCCACCATTTGTTTGGTTATATTGTCTTGTATTTATTTGAAAGATTTAATCATTTCCTCTTTACATGCCTCTAAAAAGTGCACAAGCTTAGATTTAAGGTCATTGTCTTGTGTTTCAGCTTCATGAGAATATCCATTGCTTTTTGGCATTTCTGGCAGAGCCATGATGTCCTACTTTTTGTTAATTGTGTTCTTATGCTGGCTTTTAGCCATCTCGTTGTCCTTAGCCTTGGCTGTTTGTTGCTTGAACCTGCACTGAAACCTGGATGTGTCTGTCACTGTTTCTGGAGTAGTCTTCAGGATGAGTAGAAATGTCCAGGAGAACAGGAATGGGTAGTAGTGTTTCCTATGCAGCCACGTTGGGATGGGTATTTCAGAAGGCCAGGCTCAGGCAGTACCTTGAGCATGGGTGTTGTTGGCATGGGTGGCATGGGCATTGGTGGTGTGAGCTTGGGTGCCTTGACAGAAGTTTTTCTGGTAGAAGTTACTGAGAGTTTAGGGATCAGCCTCAGGTGGCACCACAAGGGGTCTGGTGCCTCAGATGCCAGCTGAGCTGTGGCTTACAAGCCTATCAAACACTGCTGCAGCACTGCTGGGACTAAGATTCCTCTGGGCTCCTCCATCTTAGATGTGGGATCCCTTTGATTTTATTGTCTACCCGGCCTCTACAGGGGGACCAGTAGACCCTGGTTTTGAGGTTGAGATGCTCTGCCAGTAATCTACATGCTTCTCTCAGTGAAGTGTGTGTATGTGTGTGTGTGTGATTCAATGTCTGGCAGCTGGAGTGGAGGGTCTGGGGACCTGAGGACCTGCTCTCTCTTGAGTATTTAGAAAGGGCAGGGGTTCCCAGTTCATGAATCCTGGACTTGGGAGACAGCCACAGAGGGCCTGCATTGTCTCCAACTCCTCAGATGTCCCCTTGAGCCTGGGAAGACAAAGTTGGTGTTTTAAATCCAGCTGCGTATTTACTCAATAGTTTCTCACTCTCGGCTCTTTTGTCCCTAAGTTATGGTACACAGTAGTTGTGCAAGCTTGGAATCCCCCATGAAGAAACCTTTTAGAGATTGCTTTTCAGGGGAATCCTGAATACCCTGCAGGAGTTGTGTCCACAGTCAGCCTTCCTTGAGCAAGGGTACACTTAATAATCACCTGTACTATCGAAGTGTACTCTGACAAGATAGTTTTAAGAAAACTGAATTGTCAGACTTCTGAGGTCCCTTTTATCAGGAAACCACACTGTCTATTAAGCTTTGGACATCAAAAGAGTGTAACTAGTTTTCAATGATTTAATAGCTGCATGGCAACCCAGAAGACCTAGTGTAAAAATACTCCTGTTAGAATTATGCCATTTTTGAGTGAGGTGTGTGAGGCATGAAAAATGCTCATTGGAATGGACCACCTGACCTTTTGTACAATAAAGTAAACCTCTTCTGATATGGGAGGGTTGGTACTGGGGCAAAATTTCTCTTAACATTTCCTTGTCTAACTCCAAGCAACTAAGAAGAAATGCATCACATCTAAGTGAAATTTCTGTGACTCTGAGGAAAACATAAAGAAATCATTGTACCTTCCTCTCTGTGTGACCCTGATTTAAACTTAAACAGTTCTTTTAAACTGTTTTCAGTGTATTTCCTCAAAACATAAGTATTTTCAAAATGTAAAGTCAGTGTGGCCAAGTAATAAAGATATTTTTTAAATGCAACCAAAATGTTTTGTACTGAATGTATCAAGGGAAAAATTTCAGTGTAAAGTGTACAGGAGCAATAAGATTTCTAAAAGGTTTGTGACCTGGCTGCTTTGAAAAATGAAGCTAAATGTGGTTTTTATCAAATCACATATAATAAATACCAAAATAGTCATAAATCATGTCTCCAAAAACAGACTTTTTATTGAATTGATTTCATAAGTTGACAATTTCATACATGTGTACAAGATATCTTGATTCTTCTTTTCCAGTCTTTTATCTCTCTACCCCAAATCTTATTAATCTCAGACCCCTCCCCTAACAGTCCCTTTCCCAGGTTCCTGAATTTTGCCTCTATTTTATGACAGAATCCATCTGTGAGACCCTTGGAATGGAACCATGCATTGGAGACTGAAGAGCATCCACGAATCTACAACTGAAGCAATGATTTTCCCTCTTCTCAAATATATCAGTGCCCTATAGTTTAGCATTAATGAATACAGCGCCATAGGCCCTTCCCTTATCTATTCCTAAGTATTGGAAGGCCCAGGCTCAGTGCTGACTTCTCAGCTTCTACAAGTTAATGACTGCAATGGACAACCAACTTTATATGTTTGTGTGAGTGTGTGTGTATGCATAATTATACTTCTAATTTGAAGAATTAAATCATATTCTAGTTAACAAATCTTATTTGTAATAGTGGATAATTAATAATTTTATTAAACATTAGAAAAAATTTATAGTTCTTTTCAACAAAATAAATGAATTTTTTGTGATTATTAGTTTTGGCTTCGAAATGAAAATTGGTTTTGCTAATTAATTGCATTACAAACATTTTTCATAAACTGAATTAACTACATTGGTAGTCTGAAAATAATTTGATAAAAATCACTCTCAAGTTTATGATAAGAAAATTTTAAAGTATTAAAATAATAAATTATAAAGTAATTTAAATATCTCCTTTACTCAAATTCTCAGTCAAGATTTTACCTGGAAGCACACTAAAATCTGGATTTTTGAAAAAGAAGTTTATTTACAGAGGGTTTAAGTAAAAGAGAGTGAATGGTGACATTACAGAGGAATCACAGGAACACAAAGAAAATAAAGTCCAAGCAAATCTGAAGTCTAACTTAATCTAGTTGCCAAAAGGTTTGTAAAAAAAATAATTTGTGGGCACAGGCCATTTTATTTTTTCTGCTTGAGACTCAGAAGCATTTGCAATAAGTGTATGACATTATTAAAAGCCCTATTATGCTAATTGTGATGTTTGCTCTTGGTTGTCAACTTAACTACACCTGGAATTAACTAAAATCCAGGTGGCTTGTACACCTACGAGGGATGTTTTTCTTAATTAAATAATTTGAAGTGAGAGTACAAACTTCTAATCTGGATCTTTGAAGTGGAAAAATCCACCTTTAATCTGCCCCACACTTTTTGGCTGGCAGCCTATATAAAGGACATAGATAAAGGACGTTTGCCCATTCTTTGTCTTCTTGCCCTGACCTTGGTAGCAAGTCCATTTCTTCACTGTCATTAAGTCCTATTTCTTCAGGATCCCGGCATATACTGAAGACCAGCTGAGACATCTAGCTTTGTGGATTGAACAACTACTGGATTCTTGGACCTTTGGTTCATACAAAGTCATTTTTGGATTATCTGGATCACAGCTTACCTGTCATTCTAATAAATTCTTTTTCTACATATAAATATATAAAGATATTAATTATGGGAGATCCAAGATGGCAGCTCCAGTTGTATAAGGTGTTTCATCAGCAGGGAATCAGTGACTGCACAGCCACCAATAGGCCAAACTGTGGGCCTCCAAACATCAGTGACTGTGCTTCCCTGGTGAGAGGAAATCCTTGGGTCCGACATCAGGTCACCCAGCTAATCCCTGGAAAAGCTACTGGGATTCCACAGGTATGGGATCTCCAGCATCTATTCACATACTGTTTGCTGTGCTAACCAGCTGTGAATACCTTCTGGGTTGGGAGGCATGCAGCTCCAGCCTGATGCCTGGGAGCCAAGGGAACATCCCCAGATGTTGCTCCAAAGTTCAGCCTATCTTCCTAGGGAGAACAAGCAAACCTCTGGGCTTGCTGTTTCTCCAAGATGGCTGTGCCTACCAAACACAGTGTCTGGGCAGCTGCAACTCATTAACATCAAATCAAGAAAGCCAGTGGAGGGGCAGATTTCTCAAGGACTTGGTAAGTCCCTAGGCTCTTGAGGAGTCCAGTCAGTCCACAGGATCATACACCTGAGGAGAGACTCTGTAATTCCCTGAGATCCACCCACCAATCCCACAGATCAAAGGATGGTTCCTGCAGAAACATTCAGCTTCCTGTCCAGGGCTCTTCCCTCATGCCTTTCTGCAGTACTCCAGCAGGCACCAGAAACAACCAGCCAATGCCAGAGACAATCAGATGGCTAAAGGCCATCAAAAAACACAATCAACAAAAGCCAAAGAAATACAGCATCTCCAGAACCCAGTTACCCAAAAGCAAGCAGTCTTGGATACCTTAATATAACTGAAACACAAGAAAATGACCTTAAATCTATGCTTTGAAGATGATAATGGTGGAAAAAAATAAAATCCATAAAGGACTATGCAGGCAAACAAACTGAGGCCATTAGAGAGGCCTATAGAGGGGAAATGAATAAATCACTGAAATATAGGAGAATGAAAAGAATCAGGTGAAGGAAATCAATAAAATGGTTCAAGATCTGAAGATGGAAATGGAAACAATAAAAAAAGCAGAAACTGAGGCAATTCTGGAAAGAGAGAATTTAGAGAAGAAAACAGGAACTAAAGAGGTAAGACTCTCCAGCAGAATACAAGACACAGAGGGAAAAATTTCAGGTGTAGAAGATTCACAGGAAGAAACTGATACATCCATCAAAGCAAATGTTACATCTACAAATGTTCCTGATTCAAAACATCCAAGAAATCAAGGACATCTTAAAAAGATAAAAATCTAAGAATAACAGAAATAGAGGAAAAAGAAGATTCCCCTCTCCAAAGGCCAGAAAATATTTTCAACAAAAAAAATGAACAAAATTCCCCAATTTAAAGACAGAGATGCCTGTAAGCATACAGGAGGTCTTCAGAATACTTAATAGATTAGACCAGAAAAGAAAATTCCCCTGCCACATAATCATCAAAGCACTAAATCTACAGAACAAAGAAAAAATAATGAAAGGGAGACAATGCAGCAAGTCCTGATAAGACCTGATAGGCTAGGGTCAGATAGAAGGGGAGGAGGTCCTCCCCAGTCAGGGTACTAGGGAAAGGGCATAGGGGGAAAAGAGGGAGGGTGAGTCAGACTGGGAAGAGATGAGGGAGGGGGCTGCAGAGTGGATACAAAGTGAATAAGTTGTAATAAATAAATAAATAAATAAATAATTTTTAAAAGAAAAAAGTAATAAAAACAACAAAGGAAAAAGGCCAAGTAACATATAAAGGTAAATCAATCAGAATCACAGTTGACTTCTCAACAGAGACTATGAAAGCCAGAAGGGAGTGGACAGATGTCAAGATTCTCATAGTCTTCTAAGAGAACACAGATACCAGCCCAGACTACTATAAACACAAAATTCTCAATCATCATAGATGGAGAAAAAAAGATATTGCATGACAAAAGCATATTTAAAGAGTACTTATCCACAAATCCAGCCTTTAGAATATACTAGAATGAAAAATCCAAACAAATCTGACTACACTTAGGAAAACACAGCAAATAAATTACATCACTTCAACAAAACTAAAAGTAGACAAGCACATAAACACACTACCATGACCAACATCAAAATAAAAGGAACTAACAATAACTGGTCATTAATCTCTCTCAACATCAATGGGCTCAACTTCTCAATAAAAAGATACAGGCTAACTGAATGGATGCATAAACAGGACCCATTGTTCTGCTCTACAAAGAAATATACCTCAGCCACAAAGATAGATATTACCTGAATAAAAGGTTGGAAAAAGGTTTTCTAAGCAAATGAACCCAAGAAGCAAGCTGGAGTAGCCACTCTAATATCTAATAAAACAGATTTTTCAAGCAAATTAATCAAAAGAGACAAGAAAGGACACTTGATACTCATCAAAGGATAATTCCAAGATGGCATCTCAATTCCAAACATCTACACCCAAATACAAGTGTGCCCATATTTGCAAAAGAACCATTAATAAAGATTAAGCCACACATCACTCCCCACACATGAATAGTGTCATCAAAGAAAAGATCAACAAAACAGAAACTTAACCAAGAAATAATGACACTAACAGATGTCATAAATCAAAGGACCTAACAGACATATACAGAACTTTCACCCAAACAAAAAAGAATATATCTTCTTCTCAGCACCTCAGAGAACCTTCTCTAATATTGACCATATAGTAGGCCACAAAGCAAGCCTCAACAGATACAAGAAGATTGAAATAATACCTTGTATTATTTTATACTAGAATGGACTAAAGCTGGATCTCAACAACAACAGAAATCACAAAAGTCTACATACATGAAAACTGAACAACTCCCTAAACAATAACAACTGGGTCAGGGAAGAATTAAAGAAAGATATTAATGACTTCCTAAAATTCAATGAAAATGAAGGCACAACATATACAAACTTATGGGACACAATGAAAGTAGTGCTAAGAGGAATGTTCATAGTAATAACTGTCTTTATAAAGAGATTTGAGACATCCCATACAAACAACTAAGTGGCGCACCTGGCAGAACTAGAAAGGAAGAAAGAAAGAAAGAAAGAAAGAAAGAAAGAAAGAAAGAAAGAAAGAAAGAAAGAAAGAAAGAAAGAAAGAAAGAAAGAAAGAAGGAAGGAAGAAGACACACCTAAGAGGGGTAGATAGCTCTAGAAATAACCAAACTCTGGGCTGAAAATTAAAAATAATTAGAAACAAAGAGAACAAGTTAAGGTATAAAAACCCTTACTCAAATTAATTGAAAGGCAGAGAGACGATATCCAGATCAATAAAATCAGAAATGAAATGGGAGATGTAACAGACACTGGGGAAATCCAAAGAATCATTAGGTCTTGCTTCAAAAGCTTATATTCCACAAAATTTGAACATCTAAATAAAATGGCAAATTTTCTTGATAGATTCTACTTGGCAAAGTTGAATGAAGTTGAGGCAAACAAATTAAATAATCCTATATCCCATAAAGAAATGGACGTTGTCATCAAAATCTCCCAACCAAAAAAAAAAAAAAAAAAAAAAAAAAAAAAAAAAAAAAAAAAAAAAAACAAAAAAAAAAAAAAAAAAAAAAAAAAAAAAAAAAAAAAAAAAAAAAAAGAAGCCCAGGGCAAGATTGTTTTAGCTCAGAATTCTAGCAGATCTTCAAGAAAGAGTTAGTACCAATACTCTTCAAACTATTCCACAAAATACAAATGGAAGGCACATTACCAAATTCATTCTGTGAGACCAAAGTCACCTTCATAGCTAAACCACACAAAGATTCAAAAAAAAGAATTGTAAATCAATCCCTTTTATGAACACTGATGCAAAAATACACAATAAAAGCAAAACGAGTGTGGGACTCTAACCAAGCAAGTGAAAGACATAGTTGAAAAAAACAAGAACAAAAACAAAACAAACAAACAAAAAAAAAACAAAAAAACTTCAGGTCTCTGAAGAAAGAATTTGAAGAAGATTTTAGAAGATGGAAAGATCTCCCATACTCATGGATTAGTAAGATTAACATTGTGTCAATGGCCACCCTACCAAAAGCAATCAACAGATTCAAGGCAGTTCCCATCAAAACATCAACAAAATTCTTTACAGACCTTTAAAGAACAATTCTCAACTTCATTTGGAAGAACAAAAAACCCAGAATTACCTAAACAATCCTGTGCAACAATAGAGTGTCTGGAGGCAACTCCATCCCTGATCTCAAGCTGTACTACAGAGCAATAGTGATTAAAACTGCATGGTACTAGCGTAGAAACAGAATGGCAGATCAATGGAATCGAATAGAAAACCCAGAAATAAACCCTCACACCTATGGATACTTGATATTTGACAAAGAAGTCAAAACTATACAATGTAAAAAAGATAGCATCTTCAACAAATGATGCTGCTCCAACTGGATGTCTACACGTAGAAAAATACAAATAGATCTATATTTATCACCCTGCATAAAATTAAAGTCCAAGTGGATAAAAAAACTCAACATAAAACACGACACACTAAATCTGTTAGAAAAAAAGTGGAGAACAGCCTGAACAGCCTCTTTGGCAGGTGAGACAATTTCCTGAACAGAACACCAATAGCACAGGCTCTAAGATCAACAATCAATAAATGGGACCTCATGAAACTGAAAAGCTTCTGTAAAGCAAAGGACAATGTCATCAGAACAAACAACTGCATACAGAATGAGAAAGGGTCTTCACAAACCCTATAAGAAAGAGGGCTAATATCCAGAATATATCAAGAACCCAGAAAGTTAAAAAAGCACCAAATCAAGTAATCCAGTTAAAAAATGAGGTACATAGATAAAGAAAGAATTCTCTGTAGAGGAATATAGAATGACAGAGAAACACTTAAAGAAATGCTTACTACCCTTAGTCATCAGGGAAATGCAGGTCAAAACAGCCCTGATATTTCACTTACACCCTGCAGAATGACTAAGATAAAAAAACTCAAGGAGAAGACATGCTGGAGAGGATGTAGACAAAGGAGAACCCTCCTCCATTGCTGGTGGGAAAGTAAACTTGTACAAAAACTTTGGAAATAAACCCAGTGCTTTTTTCAGATAATTATGAATAGTGCTTCCTCAAGATCTAGCTATACCACTCTTGAGCATATATCCAAAATATAGTCAACTACGCAACATGGACACTTGCTCAACCATGATCGTAGCAGCTTTATTTGTAATAGCTAGAATCTGGAAATGACCCAGATGTACCTCAAATGAGGAATGGATACTGAAACTGTGGTACATTAACACAATGGAATACTACTCAGTAAGAAAATCTCAACAAGGAAATCTACTATTCAACAAGGAACTCATGAAATTTGCAGGCAAATGGTGGGATCTAGAAAAGATCATCCTGAGTGAGGTATCCCAGAAGCAGAAAGACACACATGGTATATACCCACATATAAGTGAATATTGGACTTATAATATAGGATACACATACTAAAATCTGTACACCTAATTAAACTAAGCAAGAAGGAGGATCCCAGGTAAGATGTACAATCTTCACTCAGAAAGCAGATGGGATGGACATTGGAAGAGGGAGCAAACAGGGAACAGGACAGGAACCTATCACAGAGGGTCTCTGAAAGACTCTACCAGCAGTGAATCAAAGTAGATGCTGAGGCTCATAACCAAACTTTGGGCAGAGTGCAAGGAATATTATGAAAGAAGGGGGAGATAGAAAGATCTGGAGGGGACAGAAGCTCCACAAGGAAAGCAACAGAACCAAAAACCTGGAGTCAGAGATCTTTTCTGAGACTGATACTCTAATCAATGAGCATTCATGAAGATAACCTAGAACCCCTCCACAGATGTAGTCATGGTAGCTCAGTGTCCAAGAGGGTTCCCAGTAATGGGAATAGGGACTGTGTCTGACATGAACTCAGTGGCTGGCTTTTTGATCACCTCCCCTTGAAGGGGGAGCAGCCTTACCAGTCCACAGAGGAAGACAATGCAGCCAGTCCTGATGAGACCTGCTAGACTAAAATCAGATGGAAGGGAATGAGGGCCTCCTCTATCAGTGGACTGGGGGAGGAGCATAGGAGAAAAGAGGGATGAAGGGATGGATTAAAAATTGGAATATAGAACTAAACAGAGAATTTTCTGTAGAGGAATGGTGAATGACAGAGAAACACTTAAAGAAATGCTCAACATCCTTAATCATTTGAGAAATGCAAATCAAAATGACGCTGAGATTCCATCTTACACACATCAGAATGGCTAAGATTAAAAACTCAAGGGTTGATGCATGCTGGATAGGATGTGGAGAAAAGGGAACCCTCCTCCATTCCTGGTGGGAATGTAAACTTATACAACCACTTTGGAAATAAATATGGCACTTTCTCAGACAGTTAGGAATAGTGCTTCCTCAAGATCCAGTTTTACCACTCCTAGGCATATATCCAAAAGATGCCCCATCATACAATAAGGACATTTGCTCAACTATGTTCATAGCAGCTTAATTTGTAATAACCAGAATCTGGAAACAACCTAGATGTTCCTCAATGGAGAACTAGATACAGAAATTGTGGTACATTTACACAATGGACTCCTACTCACCAATTAAAAAAAGGAAATTATGAAATTTGCAGGGAAATGGTGGCAACTAGAAAAAATCAAACCAGAATCAGAAAGACCACATGGTATATACTCACTTAAAAGGGTATATTAGACATACAACATAGGATAAACATACTAAAATCTGTACACCTAAAGAAGCTAAACAACAAGGAGGACCCTACTGTATGATGCTTAAGCCTCATTCAGAAGGGCAAACAGGATAGACATAGGAAGTAGGAGAAGACAGGGAATAGGATTACAGCCTTCCACAGAGGATTTCTGAAACACTCTACTGATCAGAATATTGAAGGAGATACTGAGACTCGTAGCCAAACTTTTGTCAGAGTGCGGGAATCCTTATGGAAGAAGAGGGAGATAGAAAGACCAGGAAGAATCAGGAACTCCACAAGGAGAACTATAGAGCCAAAATACCTGGACCCAGGGGGGCCTGCAGAGACCATGGTCCAACCAAGGACCATGCACGGAGAGTTCTTGTTCAAAGGAAACCCACTGGCTGCTCAGTTTCCAAGTGGGTTCCCTAGTAAGGGGAGGAGGAGCTGTCTCTGACATGAATTCAGTGGCTGAATCTTTGGTCAAGGCTGGAGGTGCAGCCTTGTCAGGCCACAGAGGAGAATGATGCAGCCAGCCTTGATGAGACCATAAGCTCAGGTCAGATAGAAGGGGAGGAGGTCCTCCCCTATCAGGGGACTAGGGAGGGAGCATAAGGGGAGAAGAGTGAGGGTGGGTAGGAATGGTAGGCGACAAGGGTAGCAGGAATACAATGTGAATAAATTGTAATATATATATATATATAATTAAAATTTAAAATGGGGTACAGAATAAAACAGAGAATTCTCAACAGAGGAATATAGATTGTTGGAGAAATATTTAAAGAAATGCTCAGCATCCTTAGTCATCAGGGAAATGCAAATCAAAACAACTCTGAGATTCCATCTTAGACCCACCAGAATGTCTAAATTCAAGTTATAGCACACGCTGCTAAGGATGTGGAGAAAGGAGAACACTCCTCCATTGCTGGTTGGAGTGCAAACTTGTACAACCACTTTGGAAAGTAATCTGGCACATTCTCAGGCCATTGGGAGTAGTGCTACCTCAAGACCCAGCTCTACCACTCCTGGGCATATACCCAAAAATGCTCCACCATACAAAAAATACATTTGCTTAACTATGTTCATAGTAGCCTTATTCATAATAGCCAGAATCTGGAGAAAACCCAGATGTCTCTCAGCCAAAGAATGGACACAGAAATTGTGTTACATTTACACAATAGAATACTACTCAGCCATTAAAAACAAGGAAATCATGAAATTTGCCAGCAAATGGATGGAATTAGAAAAGATCATCCTGAGTGAGGTAACCCAGAACCAGAAAGACACAAATAGTTTATACACACTTATAAGTGGCTATTATCCACATAATACACCATAAGCATACTAAAATCCACAGACCTAATGACGGTAAGTAACAAAGAGGACCCTAGGGAGGATGCTTAAGTCTCATTCAGGAAGGCAAATTGAATAGAAACCAGAAACAGTTGAACTGAGGGAAGAGGAAGAGACACTACCATAGATATTCTCAGACTCTACCCAGCAGGGGATTGAAGCAGATGCTAAGACTCATGGTCCAACTTTGGGCAGAGTGCAGGGAGTCATAGGAAAGAGTGAGGGACTAGAAGGACCCAGAGGGACAGTAGCTCCATAAGAAGACAAACACAGCCAACAAATCTGGGCCCAGGGGTTCTGCACAGACTGATGTACTAACCAAGATCCATATTTGGAGAGGACCTAGACCCACTGTTCAGATGGAATAGATAGGCTGCTCAGTCTCCATGTGGATCCATTATTAAGGGGAGCAGGAGCTGTCTCTGACATAGACTTTGTTGCAAGTTTTGTGATCATTTCCCCCTGGTGTGCGTGGTGGGGGGAGGGGCATGCCAGGCCACTGGGGAAGAGGATGCAGGCATTCCTAATGAGACTTGATAGGCTGGGGTCAGATGGTAGGGAGGAAGGCTCCTTCTTTCTGAGGAATGCAGGGGAAGATAGGGGAGAAGGGGGAGATAGGTTGGGACCAAGAGGAGATGAGAGAGGGAGCTACAATCAGGATGTAAAGTGAATAAATTATAAAAAATAAAGATATTAACCCTGTAAGTTCTGTTTCTCTAGAAAACTCTGACTAACATAATTGTGTTAGTCAGGTTTCTATCACTGTGATAAAACAGAAACACTAAAAGCACCTTGAGGGGGTGGGAAAGATTTATTTCATCTTACACTTATAATTTATCATGAAAAGAAGCCAGCATAAGGACTCAAGACAGGAACCTGGAGACAGTAACTGAGGAAGAAGCCACAAAGAAACACTTTTTGCTGGTTTGTTCCTCATGGAATCTCAAGTTGCTTTCCTATAGCACCCTCTGTTAGATTTGTAACATGCTTATGTAGCTAAGCTGAATTATATAATAAAAACACATATAGTACAGTCAAATCAGAAAAGGAAATAATTTAGTAAGGAATACACAAAATAGCTTAAAATGTTGGTTTGTATACATATTTTGTATACAATAAATGTATACATTTTTGCATATGTAAAATGAAGAAGGGATGTTTATTTAAAACCTTTCCGGTTCATATTCACCTGCTATTCCTAAACCAGCTGCTTTTGAAGGTATTAATGAGTGCAAAGTCACTGGCACTGGAAAACTATTTACATTCTGGTTAAATATTTGTTGTGAACCCTTTTCCAAATTTTCTATTGTAAGCAAAAAAAAAAAAAAAAAAAAAAAAATAAGTCCATCAGTTGGCCATCAGGCTCAGCATCTGCTTTGACAGTCTATACTGCAGAGGCTTTCAGAGGCCCTCTGTGGCAGGTTCCAAGGAGATAACCTAGAACCCCTGCACAGATGTAGCCCATGGCAGTTCAGTGTCCAAGTGGGTTACATAGTAATGGGAAGAGGGACTGCCTCCGACATAATCTGATTGGCCTGCTCTTTGATCACCCCCCCTGAGGGGGGAGCAGCCTTACCAGGGCACAGTAGAGGACAATGCAGCCACTTTTGATGAGAACTGATAGACGAAGATCAGAAAGGAGAGGAGAACCTCCCCTATCAGTGGACTTGGGGATTGGCATGCATGTAGAAAGGGAAGGGAGGGGCTTATGGGGGGATACAAAATGAATAAAGTGTAATTAATAAAAAAATTAAAAAAAAGTCCTCTTCTAACTGAAAAAAAAAAGATATTATTTACATTGGCTCTAGAAGTGGAATGGATATATGAATCAAGATAAAAAGATCTGAAAATATTACGAAAGAAACCATTTGTATTTTAAATGACTTTTATGAGAATCTCAAATTGTCAAGTTTCAAGTACAAGAGCAAAGAAACAAATATGTGCATGAAGGCATGTGATTGCTTAAATCTTCCAGGATTGTCAGAGGGTTTTAACAGTGTGCCATGGCCAGGTGCTTTATAGTCATTCACTGCGTTCCTCCATAGTGTCTGATCAAATTCAATCTAGAGAATACTCTGCCGAGTAGTTAACATAACTTATTCTAATAATTTGTGTTATGTTTTTATTTTTGAAACATTCAATATTCTTCTTATTAAATATATTTAATATTTAGTATCTCACTATCTCTGTTCTCATCTGTCTAGCTTATGGTATGAGGAACAGATATAATTGATATTTTCCTTAAAAATTTAGTCACACCACTACTGTATTTTGAGCACACTGTGATGGTTCATTTTCTGTGTCCATGACAGAATACTACAAAGAGGGTAATTTATAAGTAATAAAAATTTATCTGTGTTATCAATCCTCATTTAGAAAGACAGATGGGATGCGCATTGAACATATGACAGGAGTCTACTGAGCGCATTTGAAAGACTTTAACTAGCAGTGTTTTCAAAGCAAAGACTCATGACCAAACCTTTGGCAGAGTACAGGGAATCATAAGAAAGAAGGGGAGTTAGTCTGATGAGGAAAGGATAGGAGTTCCACAAGGACCAAATATATCTGGGCACAGGGTCTTTTCTGAGACTGACATGCAACCAAGGACCATGTATGAATGTAACCTAGAACCTCTGCTCAGATGTAGCCTGTGGTAACTCAGTAACCAATTGGTTTCCCATAGTGAGGGGAACAAGGACTATTTCTAACAGGAACTCAATGATTGGCTCTTTGGCCTCCCCACCCCCCAAGGGAGGAACAGTCCTGTTAGGCCACAGAGGAGGACTTTGCAGCCGGTCCTGAAGATACCTGATAAAACAGGATCAGATGAATGGGGAGGAGGTCCCCCCTATTAGTGGACTTGGCAAGGGGCATAGTGGAGATGAGGGAGGGAGGGAGGGACTGGGAGGGAATGAGGGATCGGGACATGGCTGGGATACAGAGTTAATAAAGTGTAACTGATAAGAAAAAAATAAAATTCAAAAAAAAAAAAGGAGGGGAGGAGGGGGGCTACAGCTGAGATACAAAGTGAATAAACTGTAATTAATATAAAAATTAAAATGTAATAAAAAACAGAAACAGAAACAAACAAATAAATAAATAAATAAATAAATAAATAAATAAATAAATACACAGACAAAAAAAAAATTATCTGTGGCCAACTGTATGCTTTACAAGCAATTGGTCCTGAGTTTCATCATGAGAGGCCATGCTTAAAAAGTGAATTTTATGGTACTTGCTGGTAATAGTGCTGGCGAAGAAGAGGCAGGCAGAGCCCAGGGTCTCTTGGGCATCTGGATTAGCCTACTTGGGAAGGTCTGAGATCCTTTGAGGAAAAAAAAATGGAATTGTCTGAAGAACATTACAGTAATTGTCCTCTAGTCTTGCCCACACAGAAGCCTGTAGAATAATGTCCTTAAGTTGAAAGAAGAGATTTAGATGGTTGGAGAGGTGTCTCGGGGATCAACTGTACTCACTGTTCCCACAGAGGCTCCACATTATCTTCCTAGTACCCACATGGTAGGACAGAACATTTGAAATGGCAGTTCTAAGAAATCTGACACTCTCTTCTTCCCTACTTGGGTACCAGGCATGCATACAGCACACATATATACAAGCAGGCCCTCAGATATACATATAAAATAAAAATACATAATTCTTTTAAAAGTTGTTATAGGGCCTACAATAAACTTAACTGCAATCGATGATTTGGCTTACCTGTCCTGGATCAGCAGAACTATTAGTTACAAACTAATCCCTACAATTGTCCAAGGGGAGGTAGCTACTGTGAGCAGATGCTTTTTCCTAAACTATTTCATGGAATATGTCTCCACTAGACCTATAGATTTTGTTTATATGTGAAGAAGATAATGAAAACTATTATGGATTGTTTTGACTAACCATAATGCTTGAATGTATATCTTTTGATATACATTGGCAAACACAGAACATTTTTGTTGTTTCTAAGATTACCTATTTATTTTCCATCTGTACGGTCTCTCTAGTTTGAGTTTCAGGAACCGTGTAAAGGTCATATTCTAGGAAAATCCATCAATCTGAGTTATATTAGATGGTGTAAATTCGATTATACTGCATGTGAATAATAGTGGTTATTTCAGGCACTATTTTTGTGTTCCCTATAATAAAAACTTTCGTTCCACTTACCAATTTTTTATCATGCAAAGATATATTGTAATGTATTCATACTAAGCCCAATTTACAGATGTATATAAATTGCACACATGTTTATATACATATTAAAGTTTGACCACTTCATACATGAACATAATGTGTTTTGATCAAAGCCATACTCTTTCCATTCCTCCAACTCTTTCCATTCATTTCTCCTCACTATTTTCCTCTCCCAACTCCACATGCCTGTGTGTGTGTATGTGTGTGTGTATGCACCTATTGAGTCAACTTTGTAATGCAGGTATGTGTGCAGATGTTGGGCCATCCATTGTAGCATGAATAGTCTATGAAAGACTACATCCCCCCAAAATCTAGACTCTCCTATCCCCAGCAGCTATCATCTGCCTCCGCTAAGGGTGGAACTTTGCGAGCTCCTCCCACATACTGAGTTTTGCTGGCTTGATCTTGTCCATACAGTCTCAGACATTGTAAGTTTATGTGCAAATAGCCCTGTGGTGTCTGTAAAATACTGTTTTAAGTTACTCATTCATTACCTATGGCTCTTATCATCTTTTAACTCTTATTTGATGACCCTTAAGCTTTACACAGAGGTGGTGTGACATGCATGTCCTATTTATGTCTGAATGTTTCACAATATCTTCTTTTCAGTCTCCTATTATCAGACAAGAGTCTTTTGTGTTTATTTTAATTGCAGTATACTGCATGAAGAAGCTTCTTTGTTGAGGTGTGAGTGCTGCAACATTCTCCGTACAGATAAATACACAGGGGTCGGTTATGTTTAACAGAATAGTAGTAGTAGGTCTGCAAGGTTCACAGCTATGTATGACTGTTGATATTTTCCCCAGTAATGCGTAAAGGATCTTCCAGCACTGTAAAACTTAACCAATAAAGACTCTAAAGTAGTAGATTTCCATGTGACTTATCAAAGGACCTAAATTGAAGTTATCACTCCCCACGGCCATTCTACACTGCTTTTCCAGTCCTTAACCTATTCCACCTTTTCTGTTCCATTCTTCCATTTTTGCTCTTCATATAAACTGCATCCTACATTGCTTGCCATGAACGAATACACCCTCTATGGCTCCTTTCTAGATTCTTGGCTTTATGGGTGCCCCAATTTAAACACACATATGTCTAAAGTAATAAGTCTAAGAACCACATAAGAGAAGACACATGACATTTCTCTTTCTTGGCTTGGATTATCTCACTCAGAATGGTTATTTCCAGCTCCATCTAGTTACATAAAAGTTAAAAAATTAAATTTTCTCTTCAACTAGGTAAAATCTTGTTGTGTGTAAGGATCACACTTTAATTAACCATTCAATAGTTGATAGATATATAGACTGTTAATTTTTTTCCTAAATATCAGGAATATGAGATAAATAAGTAAGTATTTCTGTAGGAATAAATTGAATCCATTTTCTATCTATTCAAAACTTTATAGCAGGATACTGTAATAAATCATTTTTTGTTGTTTTTAAGAAACCTCCATCCCAATTTCCAGAGTGACTGCATCATTTAGCACTCTGAAACAGACTAATAAAATGTTCTCCATTCCATACATTCATGCCAGAGTTTGCTTTCATTTGCCTTTGTTTTTATCTTGTCTGTCTGTAGTAGGAAGAATTTTCAAAGAATTTTCAGTCTGCATTTACCTTATGGCCTAGGAAATTGAACACTTCAAAACTATTTCCTAGCCATATGAATTTCTTCTTTTTGAGAAATCTTTGTTTATTTTCATATTTAATTTTTTCCATTATGGAAAATATTTTTCTCACATAATATGCTCTTATTAAGTCTTCTCTTCTCTCCATTCCTCCCAGCCCTTCCCTGCCTTTCCTCACATCCAAATCTATACCCTTTCTACCTCTCATTAGAAAATAAACAGGCTTCCAAAGGTTAAAAATAAAATATAGCATAATAGAATAAAATATAATAACATAAAATAAAATGAACACACCAGAATAAGATGAAACAACAACAAAACAGAGGGGAAAGAGTCCAAAAGGAAGCACAGGAAACAGAAGCCCAGTAGGTCACACACCCAGGCTCCCATAAAAAACTCTAACCTGGAAGATATAATGTATGCAGTGGACCTGTAAGGCAATCACAGAGAAGAAAAAAAATGTAATAAAATAAAAATGAAAAGGAAAACTTTAAAATAATAAGATAGATTTTTTTTAAAGGAATAACCATGACAAGACATTTTGAGACAAGGAACTTTCAGTGATGGTGCTGAATTCATTTTTTGTTAACCATCTGCAGCTGGACGCACAGCTTGCCCTCTAGAATAGTTTGTTTTCCTAGGGTACCATACAGAAATCTAAATTTTCATTTGCAAGTGATTAAGCTGAGCTGGTACCTACCCAGAATCTATACCCAGACATGATACTGTCTTTGGTACAGGAAGGTACTCTGTATTCTACCAAAAGAGAAACAGAATACAAACCCAGCACATGCCCTGTGAGCCACAGTGGTGCCCTGCCTGCAAGATATGACAGGGCTGTGGTAGAAAAAATAAAACTGTGGGAATAATCAGCCAATACCTGTTTTGACTTAAAGCCCACTTACTCTGCATGATGAAATCCCCACCCAACACTGAGTTGGTGACCAAGAACGTGAGACTCGATGGCTCAGGGACAACCAAATACTACTATTCTGAAACAGCAACAGCAAGCACTACCAAAACAACAAAACTATACCAACAAAATGACTTCTAATGACATTCTGCTAATCTCATGGATGAGCACTTTGTTCAGAGGTATCAAAGAAGCTTCCTGCTGCAGTATTTGTAAATAAATGCACAGACTCACTGGCAGACAGTATACAAGAGAGGGAGAAACCTGGAATTACTCTGCCCTAAATAGGATGTATTTATCAGCTCCTTCCCCTCAAGGCTCAGAAAAAAAAGGAATGAACAAATACTTAAAGAAATCTATGAAAACACAAACAAGCAGTGTAAGGAAATGAGTGATACAGTTCAAGGCCAGAAAGTAGAAAGAGAATCACTAAGTAAAACCTAAACTGATAGAAATCTAGAAATAAAAAAAAAATAGGGACATAAAAGTATGTCTCAGAGATAAATTTCATTAACAGAATACAAGAGATGAAAGAACCTCAGGCATTGAAAAAAAAGATAGAAGAAATGGATACCTCAATCAAAGAAAATGTTAAACCTAAAAAAAAAATGAAACAAACAAACAAACAAACAGAAACCTTCTAGCACAAAATATCCAGGAAATCTGGGAGACTATGAAAAGAATACATCTAAGAATAATATGAATAGAAGGAAAAGAAACCCAGGTCAAAGACAAGGAGACAATTTCACAAAATCTTTGAGGAAAAGTTTTGTAACCTATAAGAGCAGATGCCTATCAAGTTACAATAAGCAAATAGACAAGATCAGAGAAGAATTTCAGCTAAGCACCCAAAACACTAAATATTGAGGAATAGCACTTCCTCAAGATCCAGCTATATACCACTCCTAGGCATATACCAAAAGAGGCTGAAGTACACAATAAGGACATTTGCTCAACCATGTTTGTAGCAGCCTTATTTGTAATAGCCAGAAGATGGAAACAGCCCAGATGCTCCTCAGTGGAGGAATGGATACAGAAATTGTGGTACAGCTGCACAATGGAATATTACTCAGAAATAAAAAAATAAGGAAATCATGAAATTTGCAGGTTAAATGGTGGCAACTGGAAAAGATCATCCTGAGTGAGCTATCCCAGAAACAGAAAGACGCACATGGTATATACTTACTCGTATAGATATATAATATAGGATAAACCTACTAAAATCTGTACACCTAAAGAAACTAATCAAGAGGGAGGACTCTTGCTAAAATGCTCAATTCCTATCCAGAAAGGCAAAGAGGATGGATATCAGAAGAAGGAGAAAAGAGGGAACAAGTCAGGAGCCTGACACAGAGGACCTCTGAAAGGCTCTACCCTGCAGAATATCAACGCAGATGCTGAGGCTTATGGGCAACCTTTGGGCAGAGTGCAGGGAATCTTAGGAAAGAAGTGGGAAACAGTAAGATCTGGAGAGGACAGGAACTCTACAAGGAGAGCAACAGAACCAAAAAATCTGCACACAGGGGTCTTTCCTGAGACTGATACTCCAACCAAGGACTATGCATGGAGGTAACCTAAGATCCCTGCACAGATGTAGCCCATGGCAGTTCAGTATCCAAGTGGGTTCCATTGTAATAGGAAAAGGGACTGTCTCTGACATGAACTGATTGGCCTGCTCTTTAATTACCTCCCCCTGAGGGGGAAGCAACCTTACCAGGCCACAGAAGATGACAATGCGGCCACTCTTGATGAGATCTGATAGACTAAGATCAGATCAGAAGGAAGGAAAAGAAGTCCTCCCCTATCAGTGGACTTGGGGAGGGGCATGGATGAAGAAGAGGAAGGAAAGGTGGGATTTGGAGGGGAGGAGGGAGGGGCTATGGGGGGGATACATAGTGAATAAAGCATAATTAATAAAAGTTTAAAAATATTAAAAATGTTTTTTCAATGTTTTTTAAAATTTTTTTAATATTAGTTAAAGTTTATTAACTTTGTATCCCAGCTGTATCCCTCTCCCTTATTCCCATCCAATCCCTCCCTCCCTCCCTCCCTCATCTCCTCCCTGCCCTTTTCCAAGTCCACTAATAAGGGAGGACCTCCTCCCCTTTCATCTGACCCTGGCTTATCAGGTATCTTCAGGACTTTCTGCAAAGTCCTCCTCTGTGGCCTAGCAGGGCTGCTCCTCCCTTGGGGTGGGGGAGGGGGTAGGTAAAAGTGCCAGCCATTGAGTTCATGTCAGAAATATACCCTGTTCCCCTTACTAGGGTACCAACTTGGATACTGAGCTACCATGGGCTACATCTGAGCAGGGGTTCTAGGTTACATCCATACATGGTCTTTGGTTGGAGATATAGTCTCATAAAAGACCCCTGTGCCCAGATATATTTGGTACTTGTGGAGCTCCTGTCCTTTCCGGGTCATACTAACTCCCCCTTCTTACATATGATTCCCTGCACTCTGTCCAAGGTTTGGTTAAGTGTCTCAGTATCTTAACATATATTTATAACATATACAAATAACTTGTTTGGTAACTATTCAAAAATTCTTTCATACTTATATTTCCATTTTATAGCATTAAATACAAAACAAAGTTAGTACTTTTATTTTTTGTATTTTTATTTTATTGAAGTATTACAGATTTGTTTAGTCTCTTCTATCCCTAAGCTCCCAGAATAAAGACTCATGAGACTCAAAGTATTATTTGCAAATTCCTAGGTCATATAGCTAGGCTCTTCTCTGACTAGCTTATAATTTAAAACAACCCAGTTTACTAATCTGTATTTTGCCATTTGGCTCTTACCTCTACTCAGTACCATGTGTCTGTCCTCTTGCCAGCTTAGTCTCCCATGCCTGGCTCCATCCCAGAATCCTTTCTCCCTGCCAGATGTCTAATCTCCTATATCCTGCCTCAGCTATAGGCCATTAGGTTTTGTTGTTGTTGTTGTTGTTTGTTGTGTTTTGCTTTTTGACAGGCAATGCATCCATACAGTACATAAGATACTCTCTCAACACTGAAGTTTTACATTGCACCAGAAAAGCGTTGCTATTCTACTGGTAAGCATTGTGACTGCCTACACCAGTAGCTGTTCCTAAATTTTGCTTATCAGCAAAACTGAATTTTCAGTTCAGCTCCAGTATTCCTATTGTAAGAGGTAGAACTGTATTTGGGCTTATTCTAGGCAAACTCATTTCGCTTTACACATACTCACTTTTGCAAACCTTGTTGCTCTTGTAGGTGTTCATGGGACATAGTTGTGTCCGGTGGGCTGCAAATAAAGACACCCTGAGGACAGTGGAAATCACCTTAGGTAAATCCATCTTACGTTAAACAGGGCAGTGTGTGAGGATAGCTGTTGTTTTACCTCTATCCTTCTATTTGTTGAAATGATCTAAATATGTGGTAGCTCAAACAATGACCATCATTTGGTGATTTATATTAAAAACAAGAAATTTGTTGAAATAATGTAGTAATAATAAGCTATCTATCCTTTTAGTAACTGATTGAATTTTGTCTAATGGCTGCTTAGAATAAAGTCTCTGTGTGACATTACTTGATTTCTAGTTGTTATAGCATGAAATCTTGACCAGTGATTTTCAACTTAGAATTATTATTTTTTCTCATTTCTCCTATTGTTTTCTAGAATGAAGACAATATGGCTGTGACTAAGAGAGTCTTTATATGTCTCACAGTCAGCCCATAATGGAATCTACTGAAAATTGCAGAGCATGATGGAAGGATGTTATTTATTTAATCCTGTAGAACTCTGCTCTAGCCATGAAACATTCATCTGAAACTTTATATAACTAAGAGTTAAACTTACATGTTTAACAGCCATTTTTATTTACTTTGGTTCCCTGTGCAGTGAGCCACATAATGAAAAGACTAACTGCTTCAGTGGTAAAGGAAATGAAAGTCCTTTCCTTTTTTGTTGTTTTTTTTTTTTTCTGTTATAGGAAAATTATTCCCCCAGGTTCAAAAATAAAAACTTCATAAGTAAATTCAGAAACATGTACAACTAGTACTATTTTTAAAAATTTCTCTATGTGAGGGAAAAGACATTTTTATCAAGACTTATGCTAGCATACATGTTGAAATAAAACCATACTTGAAAACACAAGTATCAACCAACCATGAGTACTGATATTCATAGGCAGAGCTTTTAAGAAAAATAAACTTTCCAAGGTGAGCATGGGCATGCTTGCTGATGATCCAAGCCCTCGGAGGCTGATCTGTTGTAAGAATAAGTAAGGATAAATGCATAGGAAGAAATAAAAGATGAGAATTTAAATGACCTCAAGCAGCTAGAACTGGCTTTCCTTAATACCAGGGAGGTGCCTTCTTGAGTTCTGGCCATGCCATGATCAGATCATGGGACTCACTCATTCAACAATGAGAATTCAAGACAAGGCACATTAAGTGCTTCAAGGTAGGATAGGCTTTTCGTAACTAAGGAATTGGAGCAAGGGATTCATGAGGAAATTGTTTTCCATAGACAATAGTAGGGCCTGTGGTCTCTGTTTGCAGTCAAGGGTTGTCTGGGACACATGTCAGCTGGTTTTCTTATGGAATCCTTAGATAGCATTTTTGTTGTTGCTGCTGCTCTTCTTCTTTACAATTTAATCTCTTTGTATTAAAGCTGTAGCCCCTCCTCATCTCCTCCAAGTTCCATTTTCCCTCCCTCTTCCTCCCTATCCCTCTTCCTTAGTCCACTGAAAGGGGAAGTCCTCCTCCACTAAGGTGTGACCTTAGCCTATCAGGTCCCATCAAGACTGCCTGGATCTTCTTCCCCTGTGGGCTGGCTAGGTTGCCCCACCAGGGAGAAGTGATTCAAGGAGTAAGCGACTGAGTTCATGTCAGAGACTGTCTCTGATCCACTTAACTAGGGAGCCCACAAGGAAACTGAGCTGTCTATGGGCTACATCTGAGCAGGGTGTCTAGACATTTCAAAATTACATTTGAAACATTTTAGCAATGTAGGATATTTTTCACTTAATTTGCTACTTGGTTAAATATATGAATGTTTAGATGTACATTTTAAGCTTTTAAAAACAAAATTTCTGTAACAAACCTGGTTTGTTACATGATATATTTCAGTATGAAAAGCAACTCTTTTCATTTGAATATTCATATTTTAATGGTATAAATAAAATATGTTATTCAAATATATAGCCTTCTTCTGAGACATTACATATTCCAAAGGTTATTATACCTGGACTGAATTTAGTATGTTAGTACATATAAATCTGATTCTTATTTACTTTCCTAGAGAATGTCTTCAGACAATCACTTCAGGAAGGTGATTATTTAGGGAAAGAAAGGATGCTGTCTTTCTTAGCTGAGTGGTAGTTTAGGCTAATCCAAAATCTTTAAATCGCAGGTCTTCCTACTCCATCACTCTCTGGGAGCCTTGTATATAAACCCAGACAGCTCATTCATTGCCTTGAGCATTGCTGGAGGATATTCGAGTGACTTGCCGATTTCTAGCTACATTTTAAGCACTGTTTACTTCATAAAGAGTCCCGAGGCTCTAATATGAGGCATTTTTATACCTCATTTGATTGATCCTCCCAGCCATGGAGATCAGTGATTTGGTAATTTTAAATCCCAGCTTAAGTTTTTTTACTGTTAGATAACCAGTGTGTAGGTTTGCAAGGATATTTATATTCCTTTATCTCTGGACAAGAGTTGGTTTAATGGTCTCTGAGAGAATTCTATTGTTTGATGGCTTTTTCCATTCTGAAGTCTGTTTTCTGGGGTTTTAGAGAAAACTTACTATCTTTGAACTCAGAACTCACCTATTTATCCTGTTTCCCCTTTACATGAAGAATTAGAAGTCAACCACACCTGATTTTGAAGCTAACACTAGTTTTGGCTCAGGCTGGATGCTCACCTTTGGGTTACCAGTTTCAAAAGTGTATGGAGAGAGCACTAAGTCAAGTTGTGATGGAACAGTGCCGGGTACACAGTTACAGGTAAAATAAAATGTATCCCTTCCCCCTTGTTTTTGCTATGGTTATAACAGTGCATTTAATTAATGAGATATATTTTAGAAATATTTGTATATACTTTTATGTGTATAAATAATTTGCCTGTATGTTTGTAATCCACACACTTGCACTGCCCACAGAGGCAAGAGAGGGCATTGGGACACTTGGGATTGCAGTTATAGGTAGTTGTCTGCTACCATGTAGGTACTGGTGATTAAACCCAGGTCCTCCTGAAGAGCTCTCTTAACTACTGAATACGTATATGTACTCAGATTTAATCAAGAATTTGTTTACTTTCTTTTGTCTCTGATTCTTAATATAAATTCAAGTATCTTCCTGAATAATAGGAAAGCATGTGGCTTGAATCTTGAAGTGCATTGTTGAAATACAGTAGTGCCGATCTTACTTGGCTGTTGTACTTGGAAACTTATTGAATATAATTCATTTTAACAATGAAGCAATACATCAGCACTTACAAATTTATAATCTGATGATATTAAGCTTGTATTCAAGGGGATATATTTAAAAGTAGATATAGTATTTAATATTCAGGTTATGTCAAGCACACTATTTAGCTCTGTAAAGCTTTAAACATGGCTTTACAGAAGGTCTAAGGAATGGACTCTTCATTATTTCAATGAATTGCCCTAGGGTTTTATTATCCCGAGGATTAGGCTTAAGCAACAAATCTTTGTATTCAATATGACTTTTATGGCTGCATAATTACCTTAATCCTACCTAGACTTTTGTATTTACACTTTAGAATTCTTCATCTTCTCTAAGCTCTATAGCAATATTTCTCCAGTTTTACATATAGAAAAAATTTTCTCTTCACCCTTAGTAGGAAGCCAGGAATTTCTTTTGGTAGTTAGACATGTTAGTGTTTTTTAGCTACTGTAAATTAGATTTACCATGGGGATATAGCAAAATAAGGGTCTAGACATAGTATATACAGAGAAATATTAACTCTTTATTCTTCAATGCTATTAGTTAACTAATATACATAAACCCTTACTAATAAAATAAATCATAGTCTTATAATTTGAAATATCTTTCCTGAACTATTGCTTAAAGATAACTAAAAAGGCCTTATTATTTCACATGAAGAGTGGAAGAAAAATGGTGGTTCTACTTAAGAGAGAAAGAATTTTAAAAAGATTCTCCTCCCACCCAAGCTTGGAGTCATTGTTGCTTAAGCTCATCAGTACTCTGAGCATGCAAAGAAATACTCTCCTAGAAGACTTCTGTGGTAGGCTCCAGTCCTGTTCCTTCTCTTCTACAGCTTCCAGTGTCTACCCTCTTTTCCATTCTGAATGAGAATGAAACATTTTCCCTAGGTTTCTTCTTGTTGCTTAGTTTTTTTTAGGTTTGTAGATTTTAGTATGTTTATCCTACCACAAATGTCCTCTAAGTGACTCCACCCAACAGGGGAGCCCCACAAGGAGACCAACAAAGCCACAAATGCTGGGCCCAGCGGGAATGCAGACACTGATGCATCAACCAAAGACCATGTATAGAGAGGGATTAGACCCCCTGCTCTGATGTAGCCCACAGACAGCTCAGTCTCCATGTGGGTTCCCTAATAAGGGGAGAAGAGACAGTCTCTGACATGAACTTGGTTGCCTGCTCCTTGATGACTTCTCCCTGGTGGGACAAGTCCACAGGGGAAAAGGATCTAGGCAGTTCTGATGGGATCGGATAGTCTAGGGTCATATAGTAGGGGAGGGGGACCTCCCCTATCAGTGGACTAAGGGTGAGAAATAGGGCAGAAAAAGGGAGAGAGAGTGGGACTGGGATGAAGGAGGAAACTATAACTGGGATAAAAAATGAATAAATAATAATAATAATAATAAATTAAAAAGAAATAATCTCAGTTATAACTTACAAAGTCATTATCCCATTCTAGAGTACAGAAGATCCATTATTGCTTTTTTACACAATGAAACAATTCACGAAAGATGCCACCATAGCTATGACTAAGAAAAAAAATGCTTAGATGTATAATAAAATGCCAAAGGCTGGTGTTGAGTTGGTATGGAATCTACAGAAAAGACAAAATGTCTATGATCTGAACTCTTCAGTACCCCTAAAATTCACTGGAGATAACATGGGCAGAACAAAAGAATTGGGACATATCCCATGTGAGTTTCCTATGTGTAGGGGCTGTGAAATTTTCATTGGCAGACAAGAGCACTGAGAAAGCCACATAGACAGTGCAGATATTCATCAAGCACTCATATAATGGGCATACAACATGAAAGTGTGCCAGGAAGTTAGGAGAAAGCATCCTAGCCACCTCTTTCTTGTGTTTAGATGGTGATAAAACTGAGAACCCCTGTGACTAACTCTACAGTGAAGATAGATGCACAAAAATGACTGAAGCCTGAGGATCGTACAGAACACTGGAGGTAAGGTCTTCAGATACGTTGGGTATTACAGATAGCATGAAGCATAATATGTCTGGTTGGATTTGGGGAAAGACAGATGAATGAAAATTCTCAAAGGTTGGGACCTGGGATGATGACTCAGTAGCAGATGTTCATCCAAGCCTGAAGACCCAAGTTTAGATATAGAGTTCCCAAGTTAAAGTGAGGTCATGAATGAAGACAACATCCTGTAATCACAGCTCTGCAGAAGCAGAGATGAGAGGGTCTTTGAACCACCCTGATCAGGAATTCTTGTTGAATTCATGAGCATTGTTTTCTGTGAGATGCCCTGTTACAAAAATCTAATGTAAAACACAACACAGAAAAGCACTCAACTCTGATCTTTGGTCTCTTCATGAAAATGCACATACATGAAAAACGTACAGATGAACAACTATGCACACTCACATCTCATAAACACGTACACAAACCCCACATGCACACAATGCAAACACACACATACACACAATACACAACACACATACACACATAACACACACACACACACACTTCTCCAAGGTTTTTTAATTTGGAGTTTTAGGACAGGGAGCTAGAGATGTTCACATATGAAAGTCTCATATTTGCTGAAGAAACATTGTGAGTTTTTTTGGTTTTTATATGTGTAAGTGTTTTGGATATAAGTATGTATAAGCAGTGTAGGCATGCTTGATGCCCAAGGAAGCCAGAAGAGGGTGATTAAATAACAATCTCTGGAATTGTAGTCATGGACAGTTTTGAACTATAGTGCTGCTGCTGGAAGTGGAACCCAATTTCTCTGCAACAGAACAAAAGAAGTGTTTTTTTAATATATTTATTTTATTTTATTTTTAGGGTGGGGTATTGAGACAGAGTTTCTCTGTGTAGCCTTTGCTGTCCTAGACTCACTTTGTAGAGCAGATTAGCTTTGAACTCATAGAGATCTGCCTGTCTCTGCCTCACCAAGTGCTGGGATTACAGGTGTGTGCCATTGTGCCTGGCCAGAAGTGAGAACTCTTAAACTCTGAACAGTCTCTACATTCCCTGAAGGAGCAGTCATGAACCCACTTTCAAATAGCTTGGACCTTATATTGAAATAAGTCTAACCACAGCGTTGACAAGTAATTGACCCAGCTCACCTGCAGACTGGGTGTTTTTCCAATCATATGTGGCACTTAGAAATGGATAATCAGACTCCAAGATGGCAGCCACCAGTTGCACCATCTCTGAAGGGCAGAGGATCTAGAATTTCAAAACTAGTGAGTGAATGGGCAGCTGAAGCCAGAGTATCAACTTGGAGGCTTCCTGGGCTAAAGGGGACAACCCTTGAGCTGGGACAGATTGGATCCAGGCCCCCCATGAACATCTCCAGGCTCTGAGATTGGCAAACTACCAATCCCCTGCACTGTCAGCTGCACATTCACTGGCTGTGGCTGTGGTAGTGGCAGGGAGTACATAACCTCAGGAATAGGGCCTCCTTACTCTAACAACCAAAAAGGGGACACAAATCTGAGAGTAAAAAATTGTGGGCCTTCCAAGTTTACCACATATACCTTCGATTGAGTTCCAGGGCCCTCTGCCCTTTATACACATGCCTTTGAACGAGTACATCAGGAAGAGAGTGCATACAGAACAATTGCAGAAATCAAGGGTGCCATGAAAAGACAAAATCTAAGAATAAAAGGAATAAAGGAAAAAGAAGATTCTAGGCTCCAAGGTCCAGAAAATATTTTCAAGTAAATCATAAAGGAAAATTTCCCAACTTAAAGAAAGATGTCCATAAACATAAAAGGGGCCTACAGAACATATTTGACTAGACCAGAAAGGAAACTCCTTATGTCACATAATAGTCAAAACACTAAATCTACAGAACAAAGAAAAAATAATAAGAGCAGCAAGGGAAAATCATCAAGTAACATACAAAGGTAGACCTTTCAGAATCATACTAGACTTCTCAACAGAAACTATGAAAGCCAGAAGGACCTGGGCAGATGTCATGCAGACTCTAAAAGACCACAGATGCAAACCCAGATGACTCTACCTAGCAAAATTTTCAGTCAACATGGAGAAAACAAAATAATCTATGACAAAACTAAACTTAATATATACACAGCAACCCAGTCCTACAGAAGATGATAAAAGGAAAACTCCAGTCCAACAAAATCAACGAAACCCAAGAAAACATAGGACACAGATAACTTCACAACAACAACAAATCAAAAGAAAACAAACATACAATCACACTATCATCACCATTTTCAAAATAAAAGGAAATAACATTCATTGGTCACTATTATCTATCAACATCAATGGACTCATGTCTGTTAGAAACAGACTAACAGAATGGTGTGGAAACAGGATGCAACATTCTGCTGCATCTAAGAAACACATCTCTGTACCAAGAACAAACACTACCTCAGAGTAAAGGATGGAAAAATGTTTTTCAAGCGAATAGACCCAAATAAAAAAAAAAAAAAAAACAACAAGCTGGGGTAGCTATGCTAATATCTAATAAAATAGACTTTCAACCAAATTTAATCAAAAAAGATGTGGGGGGGGCACTTTATTCTCATCAATGGAAAAATCCACCTGGAGGACAACACAATTCTCAACATCTATGTCCCAAATACAAGAGTGTCAAAACTTGTGAATCAAACATTATTAAAGCTTAAATTATACTTTGATCCCAACACCTTAATAATGGGAGACTTCAACACTCCACTCTCACCAAGGGACAGATCAAGTAGAGAGAAGCTAAATAGGGAAATAAAGGCACTTACAGAGGTCTTAAATCAAATGGACCTAATAGATATCTAGAGAACTTTTCACCCAAATTCAAAAGAGTATACCTTTTTTTCAGGACCTCATGGAACCTTCTCCAAAATTGACTATATAGTCAGACACAAAACAATCCTTAACAGATATAAGAGGATTCAAATAATCCCTTGTATCCTATCATACCACCATGGCCTAACACCAGACCTTAACAACAACAGAAATAACGAAAAGCTTACACATGCATGGAAACTAAACAACTCTCTGCTCAATGACAGCTGAAATTAAATGACAGGGATGAAATTAAAAAATTAAAAAAGAAATTGGAGACTTCATAAATTAAATGAAAATGAAGTCACAATTTACCCAAACTTATGGGACACAATGATAGCACTGCTAAGGGGAAAGTTCATATCACTAAGTGCCTTCAGAAAGAAGTTTGAGATATCTCATACAAGCAACTTAATGGCACACCTGAAAGCCCTAGAAAAAAAAGCAGACACACCTAAGAGGAGTAGACAGTAATAATCAAGCTCAGGGCTGAAATAATACATTATAAACAAATAAAACAATTCAAAGAATCAATAAAAACCAAGAGCTGGTTCTTTTATTTAATTTTTTATTTAACTTTTATGAATTACACTTTATTCATTTTGTATCCCCCATAAGCCCCTCTCTCCTCCCCTCCCGATCCCACCCTCTCTCACCTTTCTGCATGTATGCCCCTCCCTAAGTCCACTGATAGGGGAGGTCCTCCTCTCCTTCTTTCTGACCTTAGTCTATCAGTTCTCATCAGAAGTGGCTGCATTGTCATCTTCTGTGGCCTGGTAAGGCTGCTCCCCCCTCAGGGCTGGTCCTTGAAGAAAATAAGCAACATAGACAAACCCTTAGCCAAACAAACAAACAAACAAACAAACAGGGAGAAACTATCCAAATAAATCAGCAAAATCAGAAATGAAAAGGGAGACATAATGAAAGATACAGAGGAAATTCAAAGAATCACTAGGTCTCACTTCAATGGCTATACAACACAAAATTTGAAAATTTAAATGAAATGGAAAATTTCCTTGATAGATTCATTTGCCAAGGCTAAATCAAGATCAGGTAAATAGATTAAATAATCCTATATCCACCAAGGAATTAGATGCAATCATCAAAAGTCTTCCAACCCCAAAAAGCCCAGGGCCTGATGGTTTCAGAGCAGGGTTCTACCAGACCTTTAAAGTAAAGCTAACTCCAATTCTTTTCAAACTATTCCACGAAATAGAAACAGAAGGAACATTACCAAACTCAAGTGACAACACATGCTAGAGAGGATGTGGAGAAAGGGGAACCCTCTTCTATTGCTCGTGGGAATGTAAACTTGTACAACCACTTTAGAATCAATCTGGTGCTTTCTCATACAATTAGGAATAGTCTTATCTCACTATCCAGCTATTCCACTCCTAGGCTTATATCCAAAATATGCTCAACTATACAACAAGGACATTTTCTCAGCCATGTTGTCACCAGCTCTATTCATAATAAACAGAAGTTGGAAACTACCTAGATGTCCCACATCAGAGGAATGGATACTGAAATTGTGGTACATTTACAGAATGGAATACTACTCAGCTATTAAAAACAAGGAAATCATGAAATTTGCAGGCAAATGGTGGAAACTAGAAAAGATCATCTTGAGTGAGGTAACCCAGACGCAGAAAGACACACATGGTATATACTCACTTATAAGTGGTTATTAGACACATAGTATACAAGAAACGCAGTAAAATCTACATGCCTACGGAAGCTAAACAACAAGGACAACCCTAGGGAAGATACTCAATTCTCATTCAGAAGGGCAAATGCAACAGACTTTGGAAGCAGGAGAAGACAGGGAACAGGACAGAAGCCTACCACAGAGTGCCTCTGAAAGACTGTACATTTCGAAGTCTCGAAGCAGAAGCTGAAACTCATAGCCAAACTTTGGTCAGAGTACATGGAATTTTATGAAAGAAGGGGGAGATAGAAAGACCTGGAGAGGACCGGAGCCCCCAAAGGAGACCAACAGAGCCAAAAATCAGGGCCCTAGGGCCCCAGAAGAAAGTGAAATAGTGAAAATAGCAACCCCCTGTAGACATGGAAAACAAATACCACTGTAGTGAATTCACACACAAGCATACCAATTATTACCTCAAAAGCAAATGTCAGGGAAGATGTTAGAAATATTTACTAAAGGTAAAGAAACTAATAATATGATTATTCATGAGAACGCCTGTGAATAATAAAGGGGAACACAGCAAAAATAAAAAGGAAAGCTTTTGTTGCTGTCCGTACATAGTGAGTATTAACAAATGGAGGAAGGGGAGGGAAATGGTTTGTGTGAAAATAGCTTCTGTTTGGGTAATGTCCATTTCATTGCAGAGGGTATTAAGGTGCTGCCATGACTTATTGTTGATGTTAGCCTTGGTCACCTGCTCAAAGCCTTGCTTGGCAGATCTCCCTCCTTTAAAGTTATATTTTCCTCTTTCCTGCTATTCCTTTGAGAGCAAGCCACTTTCCAGGAGTTAGGAGTACTATCTGTTCAGGCTGATCCAACAACAATGACAAATAAAGCTGGTGGATTCCGAACAGCATACACTTATCTTTTGCAGAACTGGAGAAGGAAATTAATCAGTGTGTCGAATGATGCGGTGCTGGGTGAAGGGATGCTTTCTTCTCCTCAGGTTAGATCTTCCTGCTTTCTGAGATGAATGGGAGGTATGAAGACATTTCTAAGTCATTTCCTTTAAGGACACAAATCCGCTTATGAAGGCATCACGTCATTTTCAAATGATCCCACCTCCTAAGATTTGCCCATATGAGTAATTACTATAATATTTGGGGCAATTCAGAACATATCAGGGAGCTTCATTTTCAGGAGAAGAAATAAATATGCAAACTTGACATTTCTAAAAGCCATGTAATTGGATTCGTCTCTTCTCCCACATTTGCTTGTATTGTAATTTGCTTGTGTTATAATTCAATATCATACTTCGTAAGTGCTCAAATTGTCCTAGCACTGGCGATGTAAAGATCATTCAGTTTAGTCTGTGTCTCTTTCGCACGCATCAATCCAAACATCATCCGGGCACATCATTTACAAGCTTGTTGGTAGGTTTTTTTTATAAGTAGCTATGAAGTGCTCTTGCCCGCTGCCACCTTGTGCTGTTGATAGCTATGAGTCAGAGTTCTGCATGCTCTGAATCCCTGGCAGCAGTTGAAACATTCAATAAAGTGCCTGCTCAGATCCTTTTTTATTTATTAATCAAGTTGTTTGAGTTTCAAGAATAAATGTCGTGTTTGTATGCGCCTGCCTTTTGTTCTTTACATTGCATGACTGTTCAGTGTGCTTATTCTTTGGTCTAGAATGGTTATGGTCATTGGAGCTTGGTAGCAAATATAAAGTCAGGTGGTGCATGGCTAGAATATTTATTTTACTTAAAAAAAAACAAAACAGTTTTCGTTATTATCTTTTTGTCAACATTGAGTCATTTGTCACCAGAGTATATGTTCTGCATGTGTGTGAGTTTATACACACACACACATACATGACACTCCAGGCCTTTGCCAAATGTGCTACTTGCAAACCTCTTCCCCCACTGGCTTGAAGCGTCATTTCCATAACTATTTCCTTGATGGAGCAATTTTAAAAATAAGGTTTATCATCATTTTGTTTAATTTTAGTGTTCTGGTTAAAATATCATGGCCAAACCTCAGGATAAACTATATTTTATGTATATTCTCTACTAAAAGTTTGTATATTTATTTGCACTTTGCCCTTAGGTCTGTGATTGATGTTTAGTCGTTTTTGACATAAAATGTGAGATCTGTCTAGCTTCATTTATTTGCAGATGGAGCCACAATTGATCTGCTAATTTCACTTTGTGTTTGGGCAAATATCAGCTGAGACTATTTGTATGAGTCTACTCTGAGGTCTCTGTTCCATTGATCAGCAGTATGTCCTAGTGTCGATAACAGTCTGATTGCTGCAACACTCTTGAAAAGCTGGTGGTGTGCGACTTCACACTTTTCTTATGAATAGTTGTTTTCATTATTTTAGTACTTCATCTTGCCATGTAAATATTGAATGATTCTGTCAACAGGACATCTTGCTGAGACTTTGATTGTGTTGAATTTACAGATCAAGTTGAGAAAAAAATTCCAACATTATTGAATGTGCCATTTCTTTGTTCATTTTATTGTTACAAACTAAGATAGAACATATATGTATGGTTAAAAATAAATACCTTATATAATAGAATGGAAAATTAAATAAGTGAGGACAGTATACCAAAATGTGTTTCAAAGGGAAGACAGCAACTGACTGATCTTTGAACACATTGAGACTAAATGGAAAATAAATAATGGGAAAATGGGAAATAAATAATGGGAAAACATTTTTAAAACATCAGGTTTGTGAAGTGAATCAATACTTGGACCAGGAGTTAATGAAAGTAAATATGATTAGAGATACTAGAAACTAAAAACTAAAAAATAGTAAAAACACATTTACATGTAAGTGGGATATGTTTATTGTCCATCAGAGAGCAACTTAAGGCATTTTGTAACTGCATTTTCACAAGTAAAAGTAAGTAAATTTTATGATCCATGCCTCTGACATAGGAAGTCTGGGGAGAAAGAAATAAAGTTACCATTGGAATTCATCAAACCTGGAAGGAAACAAAGAAGAGGGAGTCAGCAAATGAGCAGTATGATAGCAATAGCATTGCAAAAATTGTATTATAGAATTATATATTATAAAATCATTACAAAGTTGAGAGAAAAGCAGTGTTAAGAGCTTACTAGGCAAGTATATTTCTGATTGTAAAATCAAACAATGGTATTTGGTAAATTCATAGATATTCCTAGTAAATAAAGGTGAATATTACTGAAAACGCTTTAGTAAACTAGTACACATATGGCATCCCAGTACTGTGGAGGATGAGGCAAGAAAATTGGGATTTCAAGGCCAAATTAGGTTAATACTGTCATTTCATCTCAAAACCAATAGATACACAAATTAGTAGCAAATTGAATCTTTACATCATAGGTATTCCAAGAATAGATGGTTTGTTCCAGGAATGTAGATTCACTCAACACATGACACTGTACAAAAATAATTTTATACAGTTACTGAATTAGTGTTAAAACTACGGACAACCCTCAATTCATCAACACTTATGGCAAAATCCAAGATTCAGTCAGGAGAAACTTCTCATTGAGCTAAAAATTAAATATTCAAATTGTGTGCCCTTATCTTCACCAAAACAAGAACATGGCAAAGAATTTTCCAATCCTTTCTTTTTTCTTCTTTCTTTCTCTCTCTCTTTCTTTCTTTCTTTCTTTCTTTCTTTCTTTCTTTCTTTCTTTCTTTCTTTCTTTCTTTCTTTCTCCTGTATGGTTCTTTCATGCATTGCCTAGGGAAGGAATTCTTACCTCTCATGTCATTCCCAGGTCTAGCTCAGTATCCACATCAGATATTTTTTACTAGCTGAGAAAAAGGCCTATGATATGACCTAGCTGTCTTTGTTTTTCTCAAATACATCTATCTATCTATCTATCTATCTATCTATCTATCTATCTATCTATC
>NW_026596166.1:13018306-13169239 GCF_907164565.1 Psammomys obesus | reverse complement strand
TATCTATCTATCTATCTATCTATCTATCTATCTATCTATCTATCTATACATATGTCATATATATGTTAGGGGCATATATACATATGTGGAATATAAATCAAATATAATATCAACCTTCTCAGTCTGTATATTTATATGTATGTTTTCAGTCCTGACCATTTGATAGAAAGCTCAGAAAATATTACAAAAGAGGGAGAGAAAATATTGTAAGGGCCAAAGGATCAGAACGAGAGCTTTAAGATGGTTTCTTCAAGGAATGTCAGAGCTATAGCCATAAATACCAATATGACTACCTAAAGAATACAACCAAAAATAGAAATGCTAATATGAACTAGGGAAAACCCAGGAGGCTTCAATCCTTCACAGATAACTAACTAACTAACTAACTAACTAACTAACTAACTAACTAACTAAGGCAAGTAAGGAATTGTGAGAGTGGGAGGAATAATCTTCCGAAAAGAAGGGCACACCACTAACTTCTTAATGACACATTGTAGGGAGATATTGGGTAGTTTAACATGGCAAATAAATAAATGAATGAATAGATAGATAGATAGATAGATAGATAGATAGATAGATAGATAGATAGATAGATAGATAAAAAAGAAAGAAACAGGTTATATAGAAATTGGGAAGAAAGCCTTTTTCATATGACCATTCGTATCCTCAGGCAGTTCTAAGGAAATTACCAAGCCATGCCAGTGAGATTAAAAATGAATCTAGCAAGGTTGCAGGTCACAATGTCAGCATGTAAAACTTAGTTCTAGCTCTTAATGATATCAGATAAGATCTGGAAAATGAAATTAGAATTCTATTTTTAAAATTGAATAGAGATTGTAAATGAACCCATTCTCAATTCAGGTTACTCAGAACTGTAGTCTGAATGTGTTACCTAAAATTTCACATAGGAAATCGAGTTTATTAAAAGTGACTTTATTAAAATAAGAACTCTAGGGAAGTAACTAGGTCACCAGGATGGGGACCTCATGAAATGGAGTAATGGCTTTTTAAAAGTTCCCCCAAAGAGGCTTTGTCCTTGCTGCAAGCTGATGACGATGTGAGCAGTATCCTCTGTACTTCAGACACGGAGCCCCAGCATTTGAAGTGTCATGGCCCACATTACCTCATCACTTAACATCTATGACGTCACGAAAATATGCCAGTTTTTTTTTCTAAATCCAGCCATGTTGCTAGTGAAGATTAATCACCATGAACACTTAGTCAAAAGGCAAATATCAATCAAATTTTTATACAGTAACAATGACAAATTAAAGCAACAATTTTTAGACTAAAAGTTTCAGTCATAAGATATATTATGTGCACTTCAGGGAGCCATATAACATGTCTTATCCATCAAACTCCATATTTAAATCATGGGTATTTTGGGAATTAAAAAGAAATGGACAAAAATAGAAAAATAAAAATCACAACATGTTCTTGCATGGTCAGTTTTATATTATGAATGTTTCTATTTCCAGAGATTGGTGAGTACATTTTGTGTAGCTTTAGTAACATCAAAAAAAATTATGAGAAAACTGACACACTATCCTTAAAATTTGTACAGCAAGTGAGCAAAATTAATCGAGAGAAAGGATAGGCTAAAATAATTTAGTTATGATATTGGTAGAACAACAGAGCACAGATGAATAGAATAGAAGAAAAATTAACTAATAGAGAGCCCACATAGTTTTCAAATACTCTAACACAATAATGAAGGAAGTTGTGAGAAAACAAAATGATTTTCCAAAAAATTGTGATGTAATAATTATGTAGAATTTACTGTTTTAAAAAAATCTTAAATATATACTGTAGTTGAAGGTAGCATGAGAAATGAAAGTTTGAAAAAAACTGCTGTGAAGAAAAACCGAATATATTGATGCCATTATTCATGGAAGCTCAGAACTTTACTAGGTATTTTTCTTCACTATTTCAACTATCATACTATTTTTTTGAAATAGAAATAGAATTACTGCAGAGAGAACTTTCCAGGGGAATATATTCTGAAAAAAAGTCTTCAAAAACATGTGAACATACAATTGTTGGAAATGTTTTATAAATAAACACGAAGCCATTTAGTGAAAAAAATATGGATATGTGTTGACAATTTTATAATTATCGTATGTAAAATTATACACCATAGTTTAGAAGGCAGCCATGATTTATTTAATTAAAATTTAATCTTGAAAAGGATGGTAAATTATCAGAAGCTGTTTCTGGTAGGATTTGATAAATCTTGCCATGAATGATATCCTAATAAAACAAGAAAATGATAAGTGTTTTGAGAGTAAGAAAATGATAATTAAATATTTGAAATTAGTTGGAATGAATTATGGGAAATGGGACCTATAGTTTAACCAATTTTATCTAGACATGTATGAAAAAGAAGAATATTACTTCCAGAATATGTTTCAAATATTAAGGTCAAATAAAAATCAGCAAACAAAATGCAGAAATGAAAATCAGAAAATATTTTAGAATCTAGTGAGCATTACCTTTGTCTAGTGCAACAGGAATGGCAAAGGCACTGAGTACATCTTTGTTGTCAAAACCCTGTCATGTAATTACAGACATCAAATAAATACAAAGAGTTGGGAAATTGGGCTCACCCCTTTAATCTCAGCACTTGGGAGGCAGAGACAGGTAGATCTCTGTGAGTTAGTGGCTAGTCTAGTCTGCTGAGCAAGTTCCAGTACATCAAGGATTGTTATACAGAAAAAAAAAATACCTCAAAAAAAAAAAACACAAACAAGAAAGAAAGATAAAAAGAAAGAGAAAGAAAGAGTTGGGCATATGATTGAGGAGATATGAGTTGTGTGCACAGGTGTTAATGGAGATGAGATGTATCCTTTGAAATATTGCTATTTGGGAACTAATTTCTTAGAGAGAATAGAAATAAGATAAATAAATAAAATAAATGGTTAATTTATTTTTCCCTTTGCTGTTATAAACCCATTCTACTGCTAAACTTGATTTGTACCCTGAGACTGCCATTTTTTTATATGAAACAAACCCAAGAAACATCTTTTGTCTTCATCCATGGTAATGACTAGTTCTTAAAACCCATTCCAAATAAACAAGTGAGGTAGTTCACCAGATAGAAGAATGAGCAGTGCAGGCCCGAGAACCCAAGCTCCTTTACAGACTGAAATCATTCATTCAATTTTAAAATATCTTTTCCAAGAAAATAGTCAAGATAATCTGGAAGCCAGAAAAATCAAAATTTGCTGCCTTACAGACATTTCCCTCCTTAGGGACTGTAACTGGGTTAAAGGCTTTTTGCCACAGAAATAGCCAACAAATAATTATAATACATTAATTTTATTTTCTTCAATCTGCAGTAGCTGGGAAAAATACTCTAGAGTATAAAACAAGGTCCTGAAGTACAATGTTGTCTTTTTCGTCAATAAATTATTTGAATTTCTGAAAGACAGTTGATTTCTCAAAAAAAAATGTATGAAGTAAACATCTTAGATTGTCTTAGCTAAACTTTAAATGAGATAAAACTATGGAATTATTTATATAGTCATAAGGCTCAGAATACATATAATATTTCTAGTGTAAATTAATCAATTTTAAGATATTTTACATTGCCATAGTTTTAGTCAATCCAAAATTGCAAATGAAATTATACCTCTTCTTTCTGAATTGATCATAATACCAATATATTATTTAAAGTAATAATCTACATATGAGGATTATAATAAAAATATCTGCTGAATAGTTGGGTGTTGTCTGGGAAGCTAATTTATCCTATAGACAGAGTGAAAGCTGTGCTTTGGCAGTGTTCATTCACCTGTAATATGTACATTTTTAAGTACACTTATACTTTCATAATAACAAAGTGTAATTATTCTATCTACATTTATCTATGACATATACTTACACATAGTAAGTGTACATATGACAAGCGCTGTTATGTTGAAAATGTCTCCCTGTAACTCTTTTTTTAATTTGTCATCGTATTATTTGTGAGCAGATCAATAGGGGAAGGTAGAGTGTGTGGAAAGGTACACAGCTGTAAATCATCTGTGGAGTGTGATTCATGATCCACACTATATTAACAGCATTACCTGTAGAATTGTCTATAAACACATAGAAGTTGAGTTGGGCAGTTCAACATATATCTTTTATTTTATCTAAGGGGTCATGTAAACAATACTAAGCAAATGACTAAATACACTTCACTTTGCCACACAATTCAGTGCTATCCAAGCATGTAAGACCAGAGTTGAATTTTCTTGGTTTGATACCCCCATCTCTGATTTTCATACATTAGATTAAGCCACCGTGAGCCAAAGCTTGCATTTGCAAGTCCAATGCCTGTATGATCCCGCCAGACATGAACAACGCTGACGCAGAAGCTCTTTTCCACTTAGCAATTAGTTCAAGACATAACGATCACTTCAAATTGGTAATGAAACAAAGGGAGGCTCTCTACTAGAAGACGTGTCTGAATGCCACTTTATTGTTTGATCCAATGCTCATTTATTCCCTCCTCCAAGTCCTGTGGAACAAGTCGATATGTAAATAAGTCATCAGCCAAAGGGGAAAGAGAAACGAGCTTTCCCATTCTCAGCACTAATAAGATTTCAGATGGGCTTCAAGTAATAAGCATATTAAAATGATTTAGTTTCTATTCCCTCCAGGGAGTTCTAGGTGACCTACTTGCAGTGTTGCAATGTTTGTGTTTTCTGCATATATCTTGAAAAATATTAAGCCTGTTTTAGGAACCCTTGTGATTTCTAAATGTATTTAAAGAGAAATGAGATAATCCATGTTGAAGGGTGTCAAATGAAACAGTGATTTCACAGAATTTGGAAAAGATAAATAAAAACTTTTCCCAGCAGCATATTACAGTATTTACAGTAGTTACCAGTAATCAGAATATAAACGTGTGCACACACACACTCATGCACATTTTGTCTTAGTAACCCATAGCATCTGGAAGAGAGAAAATGTACACTAAAAACACAATACAAACCCGCAGTACCATCCTGCTGCTAAGGCCCCTTGTAATCAAAGCCGTTCTGGAAATGACAGCCAGCAGGCAGGAGCTGTGAGCTGGAGATGTGTAGAGGCTCAACCATGCAGAAGTGATTGCTTTCCCAGGATGCTTAGCACTACATTGTATTGAAAGCACCCATCCAAGCCCAGGATGGGGCAGGATTCTGTTGGCAAAATCACTTGACTCAAAGATCCTTGAATACAGAGCATATTTCCAAGAGAAGATATGCTGTTATCTAGAACCCATGTATAAAATTTTATAGTTAGAGCGAAAAACAGACTATTTTATGACTGTCTTCTCCGTGTTACTCCATCTGAGAGGGTGCTCCACAGAAGTTCTGTAGACATTAAATGAATTGATTTAAATACTGTGAGAGTTTGAACCTATATTCAGTAAAGGAGAAGGCTCATTTGTCAAATACAGAGTATATGATATTGATTTTTGGAAATTCAGTGGAGCAAAAGTGAGTGGAACAGGTTCAGTCCCTTGTAAATGTTCTGAGAGGATCTCTACTGACACTTCTCCTTTTCCACCAAGTTCTCCGCCCACCAAAATTCTTACCCTTGTGAAGGCTAGAGTGCCATTTTACATCTTCACTGAGGTGCTGAGGTCGTGAGGTCATGAAGAATGATGGCAGAATGCTTGAGTCCATTTATCCAGTGAGCATGCTAAAATCACACTCCACTAAAAATACTGAGAGATTAGTTTCATTAACTGTAAATGTCTTTTAAGAAAATAGTCTTATGGATCAGACATTCAACTAAGTTCTTTACCCAAATTACTTTAAACTTCTGTTAATATATTTAGTCAAAATTCATAGAAGATCATAGATACCATATACTGTTTTTTTTCAATTAAATGAAAACAAGAATTTGTGATTATTCCTTTAATTTTTATTTTTTTAATATTTTATACTTTCTCTACCAGTGGAATAGGGGAGGGGCATAGGAGGAGAAGAGGAAGGGAGGGTAGGATTGGGAAAAAATGAGGGAGAGGACCACAGCAGGGATACAAAGTGAATAAAATGTAATAAATAATTAATAAAAATTAAAAAAATTATATTTATAAAATATTTATATTTATAAAATATAAATATATTTTATACAACTTATTTTGACCATATTCACTCCAAAAGTCTTCCCCTAACTTCTTTAGGATACAGTCTCACCTCCCTCATTACCAACGTTTCATCAACTGAAGCATAGTGTACCTACCAGCAGCAGCCACAGCCTTTTAGAAAACCAGCTTTTCCTCCCCCTAGAAGACAACAGTGGTTGACCATAACACCCTTACAATTCCATGCTATAATATTAATTGCCTTGATCATGAGAAGGAATCTACAGCTGTTGTGAGGTCATGAGCACAGCAGTCCTGTCATGTCGAGAAGGCACTATTTCTCTCCTTTCTTACCCGATTGCTGTCATTTAGAATCATTCTGTCACTTTTCCTGTGATGGTCTCTGAGACTTTTGGGATGGTGTGATATAGGTATCTCGTCTGTGGTTGGCAATCAATTGACACTGATTCTCTGTAGGTTGATCAGTAGTAAGTTTTGACTCTGTCATCCATGTAGAAAGAAATGTCTCTGATGATGTCTGACAGCTCCACCGCTCTATGAGTAGAGGGATATGAGTTTATAGGACAATTTGATACTATGTCCACTTAGCAAAAGATTAGTAGTAGGTTCACCTCTGGGGCATGTGAGCTCCCCAATCATGGACCCTTGGCCAGATCTGAAGTAACAGGCATTTAATTCTTCTGGACAAGGCTTTAACTCCAATCAGAAAGCACCCATGTACATAGCTGTAATGGTTCATATTCCACACACAGTATTAAATTATAATAATGGTAAAGAACTGTTTGTAGTAGCTTCATCTTGCTGAGTCCTTAGTAAGCACATAGAGCCTTCTAGCTCTTGCTTTGTGATAGACACTGTATCAGGTTCTTTCATAAGATGCCTGATTTCATACAAATGCCAGCTCTATGGGGATCGACTTACTCTCCTCTTTGTTCTATTCTCAGGATAGACAAGTGTGGTTGTAGGCATGGCACAACTGACTCAAGTTCACACAACTGACAAGTATTTGCACTGAGATTTTCCTGACAGTAAAATGTTTTTGTTGACTTATCCTATTTTCATTGTTAGACGTAGAAAAAAGATGTAGCCTTTCTGTGCCGATTCCCTGAGATCACAGTAAACAGTAAAGGCTTCATACTGAAAAATGTTTACCCACAATATTTAAGTTTAACTGTAACTCCAGGGGTTTAGAAATATTAATTAAATCTGTGATCTTCTCCAACATGAAAATGGCAAGGAGAACCCACGACACTCTATATTACAGCACGTAAAATTCTGCATGTATGCATTTTTGACTACAAATGTCATCTAGAGGTAGAGGCGTGATAGGTAGTGAACCTGGAAATTTCAGCTCAGACTTAAGTATTACTCTGCGCATGCCTGATGTATATCATCAGGGTCTCTAGCCCACAGCCGCAGACTTTACTCAGAACATCAAACACAGAGACAGCTTCCAACTTGTTAGGTACTCTTACCCAAGCATCACTGCTGCTCTAAATTTGTCACCTAGAACCAGCTGCCATTGCTGGATCCTCCTTACATGGAGGCATGCAGGAATCTTGGTGGAATGCATTGATTTTTTTTTTTTTTATGTGCAGTTTAAGGAAAAGGAGATTCAGGGATATAAGTCAATGTCTCCTATCTCCACACCAGACTTGCTTTTAATAAATGATAGGCTTCAAGATTTGACCATTACTATACATTCTTTGTTTGCCTTATTTTCCTAGTGAATATTTATTTGATTAACAACATTGCTTGTTGTACATCGTTAGAGCTGTATTCTTTTAACACTCGTAAACTATGTTCTATTTTAAAACCATTTACTTGGGGATCTGGAAATGCAGTTCAGCTGGCAAAGTGCTTGCTGCCATGTATAATGCCATGGGTTTCATCACTAATATAGAAAACTGGGTGTAGTATCACTGGGAAAGTGGAGGCAGGAAGCTCAAAATTTTAAAATCATCTTCAGCTGCATAGTGAGTTCCAATTCAGTCTGTTCTACTTGAAAGCCTTTCTCAAAAAATATGTTTATTTCAAAGGCCCTCTGTGGAAGGCTCCTGTTCCCATTCTTCTCTTACTTCCAATATCTACCAGAGTTGCCCTTCTGTAAGAGGATTAAGCATCTTCCCTAAGGTCCTCCTTGTTGTTCAGCTTCTTTAGGACTATAGATTTAGTATGTTTGTCCCATATTATATGGCTAACATACTCTTATAAGTGAGTATATACCATGTGTGTCTTTCTGCTTCTGCGTTAGTACACTAAGGATGATCTTTTCTAGTTTCCAGCAGCGTATCAGAGCAGATGCTAAGACTCATCGCAAAACTTTGGGAAGAGTGCAGGGAATCTTATGAAAGAAGGAGGAGATAGAAAGATCTGGTGGGGACAGGAGCTCCACAAGGAGACCAACGGAGCCAAAATATCTGGGCCGAGGGGAGCCTGTGGAGACTCATGAATCAACCAAGGACCATGCATGGAAAGGACCTAGACCTCTTGCTCATATGTAGCCCATGGCAGCTCAGTCTCCACGGCGGTTTCCTAGTAAGAGGAGCAGGGGAAGTCACTGGCATGAACTTGGTTGCCAGCAATTTGATCACCTCCCCATGACATGGTGGCGTTACTAGGCCACTGAGAAAGAGGATCCAGACAGTCTTGATGAGAGCTGATAGGCTAAGATAAGAGAGTAAGGGAGAGGGACCTCCTCTATCAGTGGATTAGGGGAGGGACATGGGGGCGGGGAAGGAAAGGAGGGTAGGATCAGAGTAGCTGAGGGAGGGGGCTACAGCCAGAATACAAAGTGAATAAGTTGTAATAAATACTACTACTACTATTATTACTAATAATAGTAATAGTAATAAAAATGTGGGGTTTTTTTTGGTTGACATCAATTTTGTAGATTAACACAGGATTTCGCTCGGGAAAAAGACGTCAAATTGTTTTTTACTTTTACTTATTTTATAATATTGTTCTATACCACTTAGAACATCTTAGAATAGTCATATGTTAAAATTTATACATTCTATTTTATATTTTATGAATTTATAAGGTACAATGCTATCTCGTTATTTCAGCAAACAGGATTTTTTTTTCTATTAGAATTTTATCTTTATTATTATTTGGAAAAGCACTGTTGAATCACTTTTTCCTTTTTTTTTCTCGGTGAGATTGAACATTTTGAATATACTGTATGTTTTGTTGTTCAAGGACATTATACTCCAGAAGTTCCTGTAATAAAGTGAACCTTAGCAGGCAGGTGTATGGTTTCTCTGCTCAACAGAAATCAATGAAACCAGCGGGATGCCTGAGAGCAACGTGGAAAATGATTCAGTAGAGAGTGAATTTGTTCTTCTATCTTGGAATGCTTGCTCTCCTGTTAGTATGCCTTTACCCATAGTTATTTGCCTACTGTATAAAATGCTTTAAAATTACATTCAGCCATTTAAAATCAAAAGCAAGTTTCCCACTCTCTGTGTTTTAAAATTTGAACTGTGCTGATAATTTAAGTTAATTTATATAGATGTAGCCTTGTTCAACATGCAAATAGTTTATTATTTTAAGATTCTTTTATTTTATTTTTTTTACATTATGCATGATTATAAGAGTAAGATTAATTTTTAGAAGGCTGGACTCATTTTCTTCTCTGAATTTAAGTATTTGAGAGCACAAGCCTTGCTTAAGTAATTTGGTAACATCCTTATTTTCTAAGATTAATATTGCAATTTTTCTGACTATTTTACTTCTGACTGAGATATTTGTTTCATTCAGTCTTCTTTGATAGTGTCTGCTATTATCTTTCAAAAGCAGTGATTGTCTTTATTTCTATAATTTCCATTTATCACTTGATTTTTTTCTTATAAAAACTATTAATCCATAGCATATGTTATTGAATGAGTACATATATGGCATGTCAAAAATAATAGCATCCAGGCACAGCATTTAAAAGGAAATCATGGACTAGACAGGGGAGAGAGAGAGAAACAAGAAACAGAGAAGGGGGAGGGAAAGGAAGAGAAAAAGGAGAGGGGGAGAAAGTGGAAGAGAGGAAGAGAGAGAGACTAATTTTGTCTCATTATGAAATTGTTTTTTATTTATTACAATTTATTCACTTTATATTCCAGCTGTAGCTCCCTCCCTCATGCCCTTCCTCTTCTGCTCCTATGCCCCTCCCCTAGTCCACTGATAGAGGAGGACCTCCTTCCCTTCAATCTGACCCTAGCCTATCAGGTTTCATCAAGACTGGCTGCACTGTCTTCTTCTGTGGCCTGGTAAGGCTGCACCCCACATGAGGAGTGATCAAATAGTCAGGCACTGAATTCATGTCAGAGACAGTCCCTGCTCCCCTTATTAGGGAACACTTGGAGACTGAGCTGTGATGGGCTACCTCAGTGCAGGGGTTCTAGGTTATCTCCATGAATAGTCTTGGTTGGAGTATCAGTCTCAGAAAAGACCCCTGTGCCCAGATTTTCTGGTTCTGTTACTTTCCTTAGGGAGCTCCTGTCCCCTCCATGTCTTCCTTTTTCCTATTTCTTTCATAAGATTTCCTGCACTCTGCCCAAAAGTTACTTTCAATGATTAATGTCTTAATAATGCCCGATGCTGTGAAAGTGATTGCAACATGGCAGAGATGATTCAGTTATTATGAATAGACATTTAGTATCAGATGAGACACAGATGTGGCTCATGTCTGCGGTAGCTTTTCACTTAAATAGCAAATTATTATTAGTAGTAGTAGTAGTTGCAGTAGTACTTAGTATTTTGAAATTACTGCTCTCGCTGGACACGGAAATGCACTTCAAGTTATCTTTGGAATTTGTTATCTTTCAAATTTGGAATTTGAAAACATTTTTTTTTTAATTCTTAGAGTTCGAGTTAATTATATGAAAATGAATTCAAACAAATTTTCATATAAAGAATGAATGCATTACCATGTGAACATGGATTATAATTACTTTCATTTTAGGCACACATTTATAGGGTCAGTAAAGGTCAAAAACGATAAAGAATGGCAGGAAAAGGAATGCGAAGAGTGTTACTAACCCTCACAACCCTTAAATATACTCCATAGCAAAACATTTTAGTTTTACAAACGTGACTTCTTGGGCTCCCGTTATGAGGAATCTACAAAGAAAGTTTGGAGTCAGCAGAACAAGGTCAAAGACGGGAAAATAGAGGTGTCTTGGTGGTTAAGGGCTCATGTAGCTTTTGCAGAGGAGCAGGGTTCAGTTCCTAGCTAACATCAGATGGTTAACTGCTGCCTGAAATCCTGCCTTCTTCTGGCTTCTGTAGGAACCTGAACACATATGCTCATACATGCTAAAAGACACAGACACATTTCCACATGAATAGAAATGACACAGTCCTTAGAAACACTTCTCGGTGCTTTAGGAACTTGTATTTTTGCATCATATTACTAGAATGTGAAGAAATGCTTTGAATCAATGGGTTAATATTCAGAATTACTGACAAAAATCATGAGAAAATGTTGCAAAGGTAATCATAAGAGTTTGAGATAAGGAGAGACTTCAATGTATTTTTATTGCTGATGGTACCTGAGAAACTTGTGATTCACCACAATAAATTAGCATCACAGTGCAAACATGACCAATCATCGTATCACCTTGCAGCTAACATTTTATGCTTGTAAAGCTAAATAAGATCATTTACAACCTGCTAAAAGATGACAAATCTTAAACTAAATAGAGTAATCATAACAATTTCCAAAAGACAATTTAAAATTAGTTTGCACACCAAGCATTTTCACTGTTTCTTTTTTACCACTAAAATGTTAGATAAATAGTAAATTGTTTTTAGTTGAGAAAAAAAACAAATGAGAGTTATAAAATAGTTTGATAAATAAAATTGGGCTGGGTATTTAATTTGTGTGAAAATGATGATAAACAAAAACTTTAGCCAAAAAAAAGAAATCAGATAGATTCAATTCAGTTATGTACAAACCAAGATTTTAATAGTCTAAAGAAATTTCTTTTAACAAATAAGTCTAATTGTGAATGCTTTCTTACGCTGTCAAGATGTACTGTCTTCTCTGGAATAAAATAATTGACTTTAAAATGTCTAACACGTTTGACTGAAGGTGATTTAGACTTTAATCCTACTCTGCAAAAGAACTACTACAGAGGGATATGTGTAGTAGACAAAAGAAGAATGAGTCTCACATTAAAAGTTCTTTGAAACCTGCCACATAGGGCCTCTGAAAGCCTCTGTAGTATAGACTGTCAAAGCAGATGCTGAGCCTGATGGCCAACTGATGGGCAGAGTGAATGGAATTTTATGTAAAAAGTGGGAAATATTAAGAGCTGGAGGGGACAGGAACGCCACAAGCAGAGCAACAGAACAAGATAATTTGAACACAGGGAACTTCCCAGAGACTCATACTCCAACCAAGGACTATTCATGGAGATAACCTAGAACCCCTTCACAGATGTAGCCCATGGCAGGTCAGTGTCCAAGTGGGTTACATAGTAATGGGAAGAGGGACTGCCTCTGACATAATGTGATTGGCCTGCTCTTTGATCACCTCCCCCTGAGGGGGGAGCAGCCTTACCAGGCCACATGCAGCCACTTTTGATGAGAACTGATAGACTAAGATCAGAAAGGAGAGGAAAACCTCCCCTATCAGTGGCCTTGTTGAGTGGCATGCATGCAGAAGGGGGAGGGAGGGTGGGATCAGGAGGGGAGGAGGGAGGGGCTTATGGGCGGTTACAAAATGAATAAAGTGTAATTAATAAAAAATTTTAAAAAAGCTAAAAAAAGTTCTTATAGTATATGTGACATAGATCAAATTCAAAGTTCTCAACAAATTTCATGATACTGTTTTTAAAATTGTAAGATTGCATGTATAGAAGCACCTTTGTAGGTATGTAATTTTTGTTACAGATATAAATTTAGGCTTTAGAAATCACACATTGAAGTGTTATGTCTTGGGAATACGATAGAACTGTTCAGAGGTCTCTGATTCTGTTTTTCAAAACCTACAGTCTGTTGTGGAAACATAATGCAAGAAATAAATACAAGTCCCACCTAACACCTAAAAATTTCAGAGCTACATTTATTTTTTATTGTTTATACCTTTTTATTAAAACTCTCACCTGACTAAATATTCCATATCTATCTTTCTTTTTTATATTTATTTATTACAATTTATTCACTTTTTATCCCAGTTATAGTCCTCTCCATCTCCTCCCAGTCCCAACCACCCTCCCTCTTCTCCCCCTGTGCTCCTTCCGTAGTCCACTGATATGGGAGGACCTCTTCCCCTTCCATCTGACCCTAGCCTGTCTGTCTCATCAGGGCTGGCTGCATCATCTTTCTCTGTGGCCTCGCAAGGTTGCAAGCCCCAGGGAAAGGTGATCAAAGAGCCAGCCACTGAGTTCATGTCACAGACAGCCCCTGCCCCTTCACTAGAGAAACCAATTGGAAACTGAGCCAGGATTCTAGGTTCTCTTCATGCGTGATCCTTGGTTGGTTTATCAGTCTTCACAGGCTCCCCTGGGTCCAGATGTTTTAGCTCTGATGGCCTCCTTGTGGAGTTTATGTCCTTCTAGTTCTTTATATCTCCCTCTTCTTCCATAAGTTTTCCTGCACTCTGCCCAAAGTTTGGTGCTGGGTCAGTATATCCTTCAGTACCCTGGTGGGTAGAATCTTTCAAAGGCTCCCTGTGGAAGGTTCCTGTGCTGTTCCTTGTCTTCTCCTACTTCCGATGTCTATTCTGTTTGCCCTTCTGAGAGAGGTTTCAGCCTCTTCCTAAGGTCTTGTTTATTGTTTAGCTTCTTTAGGACTATAGACTTTAGTATGTTTATCCAATATTATATGGTTAATATCAGCTTATGAGTGAGTATATACCATGTGTGTCTTTCTGCTTCTGGGTTACCTCACCCAGAATGATCTTTTCTAGTTCCCAACATTTCATGATTTGTTTTTAATTGGTGAGTAGTATTCAAATGTGTAAATGTACCACAATTTCTTTATACATTCTTCAATTGAGGGGCATCTAGGTTGTTTCCAGATTCTGGCTATTACGAATAATGCTGCTATGAATATAGTTGTGCAAATGTCTTTGTTGAATGGTTTAGCATCTTTTGGATATATTCCCAGGAGTTGGTATAGCTAGGTCCAGAGATAGCAGTTTTCCTGGTTTTCTTAGAAAGTGCCAGATTGATTTCCAAAGTGGTTGTAGAAGGTTATATTTTCACCAGCAATGGAGGAGGGTTCCCCTTTCTCCACAACCCCTCCAGCATGTTTTGTCACTGAGTTTTTTATATTAGCTCTTCTGATAGAAGTGAGGTGAAATCTCAGGGTCATTTTGATTTTCATTTCTCTGAGGACTAAGGACATTTAACATTTCTTTAAGTGTTTCTCTGTCATTTGATATTCTTTTCTTGAGACCTCTCTGTTTAGCTCTGTATCCCATTTTTTTAAATGTATTACTTGATATGTTGGTGTTTAACTTCTTGAGTTCTTTATGTATTGTTCCTATTAGCCCTCTGTCAGATGTAGGGTTGGTGAAAATCTTTTTTCAGTCTGTAGGCTGTAGTTTTGTTCTGATAACAGTGTCTTTTGTTTTACAGAAGCTTTTCAGTTTCATGAGGTCCCATTTATTGATTGTTGCTCTTAAAGCCTGTGCTTTTGGTGTTCTGTTCAAGAAGATGTCTTCTATGCCATTGAGTTCAAGGCTCTTCCCCACTTTTTCTTCTAACAAATTTAGTGTGTTTGATGTTATAATGAGGTCTTTGATCCACTTGCACTTTTGTGCAGGGTGATAAATATGGGTATACTTGCATTTTCCTTCATGTAGACATTCTATTAGACCAGCACCATTTGTTGAAGATGCTATCTTTTTTCCATTGTTTTGTTTTGGCTTCTTTTCAAAATTCACCTATCTGTAGGTATGTCGGTTCATTTCTGGGTCTTCTGTTGAATTCCATTGATCATCCAGACTGTTTCTCTGCCAGTACCATGCAGTTTTTGTTACTGTTGCTCTGTAGTACTGCTTGAGACCAGGGATAGAAATACCTCCAGAAGATCTTTTAATAGACAAGATTGTTTTAGCTAGTCTGGGTTTTGTTTTGTTTTTAATTATGAAATTGAGAATTGATCTTTCAAGGTCTGTAAAAAATTGTGTTGGTATTTTAATCAGAATTGTATTGAATCTGTAGATTGCTTTTACAGGATGACCATTTTCTCTATGTAAATCCTATGGATCGGTGGTGAGAGATCGTTCCATCTTCTGATATCTTCTTTAACTTCTTTTCTTCAGAGAAGTGAATTTTTTTCATATAGGTCTTTCACTTACAGAGACTTTATTTATTTATTTATTTATTTATTTATTTATTTATTTATTTATTTATTTATTTATTTATTACAATTTATTCTCTTTTTACCCCAGCTGTAACTCTCTCCCTCATCCTCTCCCAAGCCCCCCTTCCTCCTTCTTCTCCTCCCATTCCCCTCCCTGAGTCCATTAATAAGGGTGGTCTTCCTCCCTTCCTATCTGACCCTAGCCTAGAGGTCTTAAAACAAATGGACCTAAGAGATGTCTATAGAACCTTTCACTCAAACACAAAAGAGTATATCTTTTTCTCAGCACCTCCTGGAACCTTCTCCAAAATTGACCATATAAATGGACACAAAGAAAGCCTCAACTGATACAAGAAGATTGAAATAATCCCTTGTATTACAACGGACCACCATTGTCTAGAAATCAATAATAACTGAAATAATGAAAAGCCTACACACATATGAAAACTGAACATCTCTTTACTCAATGGCAACTGAGTCAGGGAGAAAATAAAAGAAATAATTAAAGACTTTCTAGAATTCAATGAAAATGAAGGTACAGCCTACCCTAATTTATGGGACACAATGAAAGCAGTGCTAAGAGGAAAGTTTATAGCACTAAATATCTTCATAAAGAAATTCCAGGCCTCTCACAAGCAACTTAATGGCACACCTGAAATCACTAGGAAAAAAAAAAAAAAAAGAAGTTGATACACCCAATAGGAGTAGATGGCTAGAAATAATCAAACTCAGTGTTGAAACCAATAAATTAGAGCTACATTAAAAAGAGTAAAAAGGAACTCAGAACACTTTATAACTGTATTTTAAACTTTTAAACTTAAGTACTATAAACAGACTATAATTTTAATTGTAGTTAGTCAATGTAAACATGACAGATATTTTATACCCTTTTTAGTTTCAGTATGTCTACTTATATAACATCCATGTAAATTCTGCTAATAGTGGCCACTACTTAGGTGTTCTATGACAATGTTTGAGGTTTTATATTGAACAGCAAAAACCTACAGTTTCATTTATTATTTCTATCAGTTTTTCATCCTTTGTGGGATAGTTTGTTGTTGTTTGTTTGTTTGTGTTTTCAATACAGGGTTTCTGTGTAGCCTTGGGTGTCCTGGACTTGCTTTGTAGACAAGTCTGGTCTCAAATTAACAGAGATCCACCTTCCGCTGCCTTCCCCAGTGTTGGGGTTACATGTGTGCATGTGTGTCACTGTACCCTGTGTGCTAGATAGCTTAATGTCAATTCAAAACAAATTAAAGACATCTGAGTGGAAGGAGTCTCAACTGAGAAAATGTTCCCATAAGATTAGGGTATAGGCCAGCCTATAGGGCATTTTCTTTTACATTTATCTATCTATTTATTTATTTATTTATTTATTTATTTATTTATTTATTCTGGTAAAAGAAATATTCTTGTTGAATGGTGGGTCATCTTTCGGTTATGCACCCAGGAGTAGAATAACTGGATATTTTTTTGTTTTTTAACTATTTATTTATTACTTACACAGTGTTCTGCCTACATGCGTGCCTTGACACCAAAGAGGGTACTAGATATCACTGTAGATGGTTATTAGCCACCATGCGGTTGCTGGTAATTGAACTCAAGACTTTTAGAAGAACGGCCAGTGCTCTTAACCTCTGAGCCATCTCTCCAGCCCCCCAAATAGCTGGATCTTGAGGTAACATTACTCCCAATTTCCTGAGACAGCACCAGACTGATTTCCAAAGCAGTTGTACAAGTTTGCACCCTTACCAGCAAAGGAGGATGGTTCCCCTTTCTCCACATTCTCTCCAGCATATGTTCTCACTTGAGTTTTTGATCTTAGTCATTCTGATCAGTCTAAGATGGAATCTCAGAGTTGTTTTGATTTGCATTTCCCAGATGATTAAGGATGTTGAGCATTCCTTTAAGGGTTTCTCCACCATTCCATATCCCTTTGTTGAGAATTTTGCTTAGCTATGTAACCTATTTTTAAATTGGATTATTTGGTTTGTTAGCATCTAGTTCCTTGAGTTCTTTATATATTCTGGATATTAGCTCTCTGTTGAATATAGGGTTGGTGAAGATCCTTTCCCAGTCCGGTAGGCTGTTGTTTTGTTCTGATGACAGTGTCCTTTGCTTTACAGAAGCTTTTCAGTTTCATGAGGTCCCAAGTAGCCAAGCACACAAACACACTAGCATAACCAACATCAAAATTAAAGGATATAACTGCCACTGGCCATTAATTTCTCTCAACATCAATGGACTCAATTCTCCAATAAAAAGACACAGACTAACAGAATGGATGCGTAAACAAGATCCAACAATCTGTTTCATACAAGAAACACACCTAAGTCACAAAGATAGACATTAAATGAGAGTGAAGGGCTGGAAGACCGTTTTGCAAGCAAATGGACCCAAGAAGCAAGCAGGAGTAATCATTCTAATATCTAATAAAATAGACTTTCAACCAAAATTCATCAAAAGAGATACAGAAGGACACTTCATACTCATCAAGGGAAAATTCCACCAGGAAGATATCACAATCCTGAACATCTATGCCCCCAATACAAAGGCACCCACATTTGAAAAAGAAACATTAATAAAACTTAAACCACACATAGATCCCCACACATTAATAGTGGGAGACTTCAGCACCCTACTCTTAACATTAATTTTATTTTTTTTAATTTTTTATTAATTACACTTTATTCATTTTGTATCCCCCCATAAGCTCCTCCCTCCTCCCCTCCCGATTCCACCCTCCCTCCCCCTTCTGCATGCATGCCCCTCCCCAAGGCCACTGATAGGGGAGGTTCTCCTCTCCTTTCTGATCTTAGTCTATCAGTTCTCATCAAAAGTGGCTGCATTGTCCTCTACTGTGGCCTGGTAAGGCTGCTCCCCCCTCAGGGGGTGGTGATCAAAGAGTAGGCCAATCAGATTATGTCAGAAGCAGTCCCTCTTCCCATTACTATGTAACCCACTTGGACACTGACCTTCCATGGGCTACATCTGTGCAGGGGCTCTAGGTTATCTCCATGAATAGTCCTTGGTTGGAGTAAGAGTCTCTGGGAAGTTCCCTGTGTTCAAATTTTCTTATTTTTAATCTTTCCTTCCTTCTTTCCTTGCTCTCTCTCTCTCTCTCTCTCTCTTTCAACAGTTTATTCACTTTTTATCCCAATTGTAGCCCTTCTCTCATCTCCTCTTGGTACCAACCTCCCTCTCTCTTCCCCTCACCCTAATAGCCCACTGAAAACGAGAGTCCTCCACCCCCACTATCTGACCATAGCTTATCATGTCTCATCAGGCCTGCCTGGGTCCTCGGGCATTTTCTTAAATAGTGATTGCTAGGAGGGCTGGGCGTATTGTGGTCTGTGTCATTCCTGGCCTGGTGATCCTAGCTTCTATAAGAAATCAGGTTGAGGAAGCCATGAGGAACAAGTAAGCAGCACTTCTCCATGTCCTCTGCTTCAGCTCCTGCCTCCATGTTGATTTCCTGTTCTGACTTCTGTTTAGTTATAGACTATGATGTAGTAGTAAGCAAAACAAAACAAAACAAAATAAAATACCTTTTAATCCCCAGCTTGCTTTGGTCATGATGTTTTGTCTCTGCAAGAGAAACCCTAAATAACCCATTAGCAAAAATAAACAAATATTAGTTGGATGAAGGCAATTTTTCTTGTTATCCTGAATATCTCTCTTTTAAAATTTCTCCACATTTACTATACTTAGCTGTTTCCTATGTTCAGGCCTATTCAAGGAGAAGGAAGAATGCAACCACTACAATTAAGTTTTGATAATATCTGACCGTTTTTCAATAGATAATGTTTCTTTCACAATTTGTATATTATATTTTTTTCTTGTATTAGTAATGTATGATTTGGTTATCCTGATGATTTTTAGTTTCTATTTCCTATAAATGTGTTTTCAGGCATAATAGCTTACTAGACTATGAAACATCCTTGTCCCTTACAATTTCCAGTGAAACCTCTTCTCCCTGTGATTGTGTTTAGAACTGGGACCTTTTCTGAGAGTAGTTCAGTCTTTCAGTTATAGCTCCCAGGGAGGGCTTTAATACCTACAGAAGAGCAGTGTTTACTTGACATGTCTCTAGAGTTGTGCATTCTAAAGCCCAGCAGCTGTTACTGCATGCAGAATACCTGTGCAAAAATCAAGCCAACCTAAACACCAACATGGACCAGGAAAGGGCTCATGAATTCATAGCCATGGCTAGAAAACTATTGGTAATCGATGGCTACCAGAAGGAGAAGAGAGTCAGTGTTCTTTGCGGATATGGTCCCTGGAGGCTACCCATGCTCCAGCAGATGGCTCTGCACCAGTGTACAATAAGTGTACTCAGTAGACTTAAAAAAAGAAAGAAATAGGGGGGAAAAAAGCACATCAACTTTAGAAAGAAAAGTGTATGTGCGTGTGGGGTGGATGAGAGGGAGTGAGGGTGAATTTCATCAAAACACATCACATGCGGTGTAGTTTTAGACACCAAAAGTAGAGAGGTCTGAGAACTAGTTGCCCATCTCGCACCACATGAAGGTATGAAAAGTCCATTGCCCACAGTACAGATGAGAGCCCCCACGAGATTGTGAGTATGTCGTATTCCAACTACAGCTGTCAGCATCCAGAATGAAAAACAAATCTCTCCAATTATACTCTACCTAGTGTAACTTACTTTGTTAAGACAGTTTTGGCTGGCTTTTTAGAGAACCTAGAGTCAGAGGTCTATAACAGTACAATAATAATTCGTTCTTCTGACTACAGTAGGAAGAAAAAAACATATTCTACTGGATTTTAGGAAAGACTTACCCTAATTAATGTCTAGATTCCTTGTCTCTTATACTACCTCAACCCTCCCAACAGACAGATCTTTATTTTTTTTTAGTGAAAAAAATATTATTTCCTTATATAATATAACCTGGTTATGGTTTTCCCTCCCTATCTTTCTCTTAGTTTCTTCCCACTTCACCTCCCACCTGGATTCAACCGCTTTCTGTCTACATCTGAAAACAAAAGGCTTGCAAAGAATAATAATAATGTTAAATATAAAATAATAAGATAAAACAAAACAAACACATCAGAATAGGACAAATCATATAACAGAATCATGTGCAAGTAAAGGACCTTTGTGAGATTCTTGTCATCCCTCCCTTTTCTTTATTTCTGTTCATGTCATTTTTTTTTTCTCCTCTAAAGATGTTAGAGACAGTTACTCCCAATTACAAATAATAAAATGCTGAGAGAGAAAAAATATTTCATATACCGGGGAAAGGCTTTGAAAAATGGGTCAATAAACAAGACACGATGTTTTGCACCCATCTCAAAGAATTAATGTAAGCACAAGCAGACATGCACACATTGAGAAGATTGTAAAATTGGGTATCTGTGAGTTGGCATAAGTCATTTCTCATGAAAAACAAAACAAAACAAAACAAAAAAAACAAAAAAAAATAACACTGAGTTGAGTTGAGAACACCACCTACATATGCATTTCTGCAAACCTTCCAACTGTGTCATTGGGAAATACAAATGTGCTTTAACAGATAGATGAAAACTCTACACTAACACATCCGAAAGGACTATAAGAGACGATTCCAGTTGCACACGGCGAGGTTTTTGACTCCAACCCCTTTATTTTAATCTAATAAACTATTACTGGCAGTCCTGAAATGAACAACATAGACGCATTTATGTAAAAGTGCCCCGTGACCAAAAGATTATGTGGTGTTTCACTATCAATCCTGTTCTACAATATTAGGTTTGTGCAAGTCATACAGCTGTTGCTAAATAGAGACTCTCCAGAACTGTCTGAGTTAATATTCTCTTCAATCATTCTACTGCCCTATGGAGTATCAGAGCATGACAGGGCTCTGGTCACATTTCAAAGGCATGAGATTCGATGGTGCTTAGAATGCACAGCCCCATCACACTGCTCCTACAGAACTTGCTTTGTGCTTCCTTTCCTTTGTGGTCACTGTGCTCCTTTAAACTAAAAGAAGAATGTTTTACTATTTTTATCTGTATGGGGGTTTTGCTTGCAAATATGTTTTTGCACTACCTATGCTTGTGGTGTTCATGAAGGACAGAAGAGGACCTTGGATCCTTTGGGACTGGAGTCACAGACAGTTGTTATCTGCCACTTGTGATCTGTTATTGAACCTGGGTTCTTTGGAAGAACAGCCAGTGCTTTCAGCCAGTGAGCCATATCTCCAGCCCATCTTTGTTCTTTACATATTGAAGATTCGCTATTACATTGTCTCCATTTTGGATGAGTTTTACATTTACCATGTCTTTTTTCTTTTATTCTTTTTTAGGATTTCATATATGTACACAGTACATTGTGAGTGAATTCACTCTCATTAGTCTCACCCCAGGCATGCTCTGGATAACCGCCCTCTTCCAAAGTGGTCCCCTCACTACTTCCATTTCAGTTTCTATAGTTTTTTTTTTTTATATTGTGTTTTCATCATTTCAATGAGTATGTTATATCTAGGAGATGACATTTCATAGCATATCTTTGCATACTCTGGTCTCCTACAATCTTTCCATCTCACCTTCCTCTCTGAGCCTTGGAAGGGATGATAGGTATGGGCGCTCTATTCAGAGCTGACTGCCCAACAGTTACTTATTCGTACTCTTTTGGTCAAATGTTAGTCCCAAGATTTTCAATCATTCTTTGCACAAAAATAAGCTTCTGTTTACAAGGTTGAGAGCAATACTGGTCTTTTGATGTAAACCTAAATAACAGAGTTAAAAGTGGGTTTAGGTCACTGATGTCTTTTCTCTCCCAGCAGCTTTCATAACAGCTTACGGTACTAAAGAACACCAGCTAGTAGGAAGACAGTTGTAGCTCTGTTCGTGCTTGCTTGCTTTCTGTATTGTGTTCAGACTGTGTTGTGTTTTCAGGAATGGAGTTTTATAATCTAGATCCCAGTGGGCAACCAAGAACAATTACAGTAGCCTTTAACAATTGGTTTTAAGAACCTGTGGGCTTTCTCAACCAACAATTCATAGTGAGACATCCTATACCTGACTGTAGAATTTTTGTTTAAAAACATATGATTTTGGAGGGAGCCATTAATTATCAATCCGCACATTAACACCCCATTTAAACTATTTTTTAAAGTGATATTTTCTAGTTAGCCTACAAAATAGTAGATTTCAATATGAATTTTTCAGATCTTTCTTAGTTTTGATTGAACCTATAACCCATTTTGAAGTTTACAATTTTAATGGGTGGTTTTTTTTTTTTTTCCACATTTAGTCACTTGGTTCAGTTTATATTTGAATAAAGGTGTTAGCAGTATTTCCTTAAAATGTCTTTTTTTTTCTGAAATTAAGGGGCACTAATTTTGGAGAAACTGACTTTAGTATCCAGATATTTTTCTTTTGTCTCTTAATATAAAAGAAGAAGAATTATCTTCTTGTTTTGAAATGCTATTCTAGAGGGAGATTTAATGGTTTTATTAGGTCAAGTCTTACCCCTTTCTTTGACACATGTATAGTATTGGTTTTAGGAAAGTGGCCCAAATACTTGGTGTCAAAATGGCAAGGGAAAATAAGATTATCATTTATAAGAATTCAAATATTTTTATGTGTCTTCTAGGAATATTAAGCACAAGATTAAAAGAATGTTCATACAGTAAACATTGTTTATTAACATTTTGCAAGACAATTCACCTTTTCTTAATAACAAATAACATTCTTCCCACCAGATCTTCTGATGAATTTTTTCTTCCATGAAGCTGCTTCCAGTCAAGTTTAAATTGTTTCAAAATAGAACACATTTTGCAAAAAGAAGAAAGATTTCTGCAAGGCTAGAAGATTGTTAGATAAATTTAGAATCTTCATACTTTATTATAATAAGTGAAAATACTTTTATAATTATTTTTATTATAGGAATTTTTAAATCTTCCTACTGGACCTTGCCTGATATGTCATGTTACTTTATCATAGTTAATGAATTATAACAATGTATTATATAGCCTAGAATAAAACCATGTGATTAAAATGTTGTTTTATATTAGTTAGCAATTACTATAATCATGTTGCGTAGCAAACAAAGCTAAAACTCAGTGGTGTAAATTCTAGTAATTAAGTTTTACACTTATGATCAGAGAGTGACTGAGTTTCAGCTGGCCTAGGAGGTATGGAAGGTTCTTTTCTCCAAAATACTAGCTCTAGCCATCTGCTCTGCTTCTTGGGATACCCAAACCCCTCTGTATGTTAAATTTTCCTTTGAGAAATCAGCTGTTTTCCTGATGGGTTTTCCTTTATATGTGATGTGATTTTTCTCTTCATTGTTCTGTATAGTTAATTCTTTAACTTTGGTTTGCCATGGAAAGTTTCTTTTCTGGTCTTATCTGTTTGGTCTTCCTCTGTGCATCTTATATCTGAGTGGGTGTATCTTTCATTATTTGGGGAAGTTTTCTTCTATGACTTATACCTTGGAAGTAAGCAGCAGCTGTCTAATTGGACTTAAGTCTTATTTAATAAGAGAGAATTCATATCTGGTGCTGTAAACCTAAGCAAGTACCTCTGGCTGGTGAACCCATTGAAACTATGGACACACCTAATACTGTCACTTTCCTAAACCAGTACAATTTCTAACCACATTTTTAATACTTATCTTTATACCCAAAGATGAGTTTATCTCACATCATTCATCAAAGAATTTTCTTTTAATCAACAGATAGTGTTAAAGTTATTTTTTTAAACTGTGTTTGTTTCTGTTTCTCTCTTAACCCAGCTATGACATAAGTAATTGAGACCCTGTTATATTTGTTTAATAATAAACTTCACAACACAATAACAGAGAAGTTATTACTCTATTCTTAACCCTCCAAGCTAATTTGGCTTCCTCCCAGTTTACATTCCAGAGATACTTGTACTTTGTAAATATTCTGTTCCAGCTCTTTCTCCTGATGTCTCTTGGACCTCTCCTGTGGTTGAATTGCTTACTTCCTCCTCTAACTCCCTCCCTATGGCTGGCAAGAAGTCTAGCCCTATTGTCTCCTCTGCTCAGCTACTGGCTGTAAGCTCTTTGTTGACATATCAGGGGACAACTAGGGAGAAGTGTTTATACAACATTGAGATATGTGATTCTCCAAAACAAGAATTGCAACCAGATATGGGGGCAGGTTAGAGAACTGAGTATTTCAGTTACACAATAACCTTATGCCTACAAGATAGAGAACATTACAGAACTGCATAACTAGTCAAATGCAGAGTGCAAGTGATCAAGGGGTGTACAACTTTAACTGATGCATCTACAATACAACTTTTACACCTCAAGCACAAGGAACAATACAGAAGGGTAGGTATCAAGGTTGCAAGGGTAGAGGACCAGGGTACCTGCTGAGAGATAATGTTTTCTATATATGATAGGAATGTTGTAACAATGAAATTGAATCGTAGTTTTGCCTATACAACTTCTGAAAAATGACAACAAATATTGACAGTCTAGTATGGATGAGGAAAATCTCATGAAGCCCAATCCCTAAATGAGAAGCTACAGGCCATTAAGGACTGCTTAGAGATGGAGGACCAGTCTGCTCCAGGGAGAAGATCTTTGATAGGGATATATAATTCCAAGCAGTCACACCTAAACAAATCTACACATTTGCCACACTAACTGGACTCAGAATGCTGTACTTATAAATCTATACATACATATATATATATATATATATATATGTTTGTGTGTGTGTGATTGTGTGTGTATGTATGAAAATATTATTTAAATAATGAGGCCATGTATTTTGATAGGAGTCTTGGTAGATATGTGAGGAATTTGAGGGGGGAAAGAAAGGAAGAAAATTATTAAAATACAATATTCACATATGTAGTTCTGTAAAATTACATAAAAAATAAAATAAAATAAAATAAAAAGAAAAATGAATAAAACAAAAATTCAAAACAACATAGCAATATCTTCTTAAAAAACATGCACTAACAAAGGCATTCCATAATCAGAATTAAAGTCAGGATGCATGTACAAATATACTTTGACCACAATGAAGTTATACTACGGACATAGCCATATCAAAATCACAAGTGTGGCACAGTTAAAAAGGGTCTTTCATTTGAGGCAGGTGGCTTCTCCAACAAGATGTACATAAGAAGAGTCAAACTGAAAGCAACCATTTTATCCTCATTTTAATTTTGTAATTTCTGTAGGTAAGAAATCTTTTATTGGTTCCAATATGAGTGTAGAATTTAGGTCTGAAATAAATTCCAAAAGTTTTTTTTGAAGTTTTTGCTCCAGGAGAAGAAATGTTTCAAGGTAGGGCTTTTGGGCATGATTGGCTTGTAACCTCTTTAATATAAGCAAAAGAGAGCTTTGAAGGGTTGATATTAATGAGACATAGGTAGAAGATAGAAACATTAGAAAATGGAGATTATTTGAAGGAAATGGTTTGTTGAAAATGTGTCTTTGGAAGCTAGACAGACTTTCTCTATGTTTCTTGGCCCCCATGGGGTGTGCAGCTCAATTCTACCATACTTCTTTGTAATGATGCTTTGACACACAACCCCCCAGAATCAATGCTGCCAAATAACCATGGGCTGAAACTTACAAAACCTTGAACCAAATACATCTTTCTTACTTTAAGTTGATTATCTTGAGTGTTTGTCATAGTAAAAGACAACGAACAGAGTCAGGCAATCTAGATAATAAAACAGTAAAGTACAAAATCTTACTGTTTAGGTTTTTCTCTCCCTTCAGAGAGAAACCTACTTGAAATTCTCTATAATAATAGAAATTAATGTTTTTATGGTTGGCAGCTTTTTGCTTCTATCTTTTCTTCATATATACTTTATTTAACTCTTTGTTTCTTCAAGAAAGAAATAGTGGAGAAGAAGTAATGTGCCAGAAAGCAATTAACATTATCTCAGGGCCATACAGCAGAGCTCCAGGTCTTTTTTTTTTTTTTTTTTTCTTTTTTTTCCTTTAAGGAGGAGAACGTGGAATTTCCCATTGCTTTTATTGTGAAACATTTAGTTGTGTTTTAACAAAGCTTCCTCTTCACAAATTTCTCTGCATATGGCTCTTTGGATCCAATGAACACATAATCTGCCTCTTAGATATTTGGAATTATTTGGCTTAATTTCTACTGCTCTCTAGTGTCATAAAACAAACACACAAAGAAAAAAGTGACTTTTCTATAGCCATCTGGTATCTCCAGTTGTGGAAATGGCAGAGGATCCAGTAATCAGAAGCAAGAAAAACAACATCAATGGTAATTATAGTGTCCTCAAGTTGAATAATGTAACTCACAAAAGATGTAGTCAGATTTTTTGATGTACATTCCCAAGTCCACTGATAGGGGAGGTTCTCCTCTCCTTCCTTCTGATGTTAGTCTATCAGCTCTCATCAGGAGTGGTTGCATTTTGTTCCTCTGTGGCCTGGTAAGGCTGCTCCCCCCTCAGGAGGAGGTGATCAAGGAGCAAGCCAATCAGCTCATGTCAGAGACAGTCCCTGTTCCCCTGATCATGGAACCCACTTGGACACTGAACTACCATGGGCTACATCTGTGCAGGCATTCTAGGTTATCTCCATGAATGGTTCTTGATTGGAGTATGAGTCTCAGAAAAGACCCCTGTGCCCAATTTTTTTGCTACTGTTACTCTCCTTGTAGAGCTCCTGTCCTCTCCAGGTCTTACTATCTCCCACTTCTTTCCTAAGATTCCCTGTACTCCGCCCAAAGTTTGGCTATATGTCTCAGCATCTGCTCTGATACGCTACAAGGTAGAGCCTTTCAGAGGCCCTCTGTGGTAGGCTCCTGTCTTGTTCCCTGTTTTCTCCCTTTTTTAATGTCCATCCTCTTTGCCTTTCAGAATGGGGATTGAGAAACTTAGCCAGAACAAAAAGACTGGCTACAGATTGGAAAAGGATCTTCACCAACCCTACAACAGAGGGCTAATATCCAAAATATATAAAGAACTCAAGAAGTTAAGCAGCAACAAATCAGTTAACCCAATTAAAAAATGGGGTACAGATCTAAACAGAGAATTCTCAATAGAGGAATATCAAATTACAGAGAAAGACTTAAAGAAATGTTAAATGTCCTTATTTATTTTTATGATGCCATAAAAATGGTGATAGAAAAGGTACAAGGATTTTCACCCCTGTGTTCAATTAGATTGATTCAAAGTTAATTAACATTTGTAAGATAGGTGTTTATGATAATTTATCATTTAATTCTACTTTATATAATGTTAGGAGTTGGTCTGGTGTTACATATTCTGATGCAAATTATTGGCCTCCAAGATCTGGTTGCTGCCCAGATAAGCAGACACTCAAAATACATACCTCAAAATGCTGTTTGTAACCTTGCCTAAGAAAGTATTCCTGATTCTCTGATTAAAAGGCCTGTACCTAGGCAGGGCAGAAGGAGACAAGAATGGCTAAGTTTTGAGTTGGGGACTAAAGGATTACAAGTGAGAGAGACAGTTCCAAAAGAGACGGGAAGCAGGAAGAAGACACCATAAGTTAGCCTGGAGAGATGGAGAGGAGCTTATGGCAGATCGACATAAATGAACAAAAGCGACCCAAATGAGAAAATAAGCAGAAATTTATGGAATTATGAATGGGAGGTCGACCAGATAGATTATTTGTATAATTGCCCTGGAATGAAGGTAAGGACAGTTAGAGGGTTAATATCTGCCCTGCAGCAGTGAGGTTGTGAGCCCAAGCTATAGCTTGAAATAAAAAGATCCTCATTTGTTTTACAATGGACTCGACTCCTGGTGGTATCTTGGGGGTCTTGTGATCTAGGCAGAACACTACAAGGTATTTCTCAAGTATTTCTGAAAAAGGTCTGCCAATACATTTTAACAACAAATAAATTCCAAGGAATGATGAACAAAGCCTCACTGTTGCAGTCTAAATGGCAAAACTGGCACAAAATTTAGAATTTTATTTTATGTGTGTGTGTGTGTGTGTGTGTGTATCTTTCTTTATTAAATTTTATTTTGTATTAATCACAGGTTATTTACTTTGTATCCCAGCCATAGCTCCTTCCCTCATTTCCTCCCAATCCCACCCTCCCTCCCTCATCTCCTCCCTGCCTCTTTCCAGGTCCACTGATAGGGGAGGTCCTCCTCTCCTTCCATCTGACCCTAGCTTATCAGGTATCTTCAGGACTGGCTGCCATGTCTTTCTCTATGGCCTAGCAAGACTGTTCCTCCCTGGGAGGGGGCAGGTAAAGAAGCCAGTCATTGAGTTCATGTCAAAAATGAACTAGTAGGAGTTCCCTAGTAGGAGTTCCCCCTACTAGGGAAACCCACCTGGTTACTGAGCTACCATGGGCTATATCCGAGCAGGGCTCTGGCCCATATCCATACATGGTCCTTGGTTGAAGAAACAGTCCATATTTTGTCCTTGTGGAGTTTCTGTCCTCTCCCTGTCATATTAACTCCCTTTTTTAATCTTATGATTCCCTGCACTCTGCTGAAGGTTCGGTCATGAGTCTCCAGCTCTGCCCTGATACACTGCTAGGTAGAGTCTTTCAGAGGCCCTCTGCGGTAGGCTTCTGTCCTGTTACTTGTTTTCTCCTACTTCCCATGTCCATCCCATTTGTCTTTGTAAGTGAGGTTTGATCATCTTATTCTGGGTCCTCTTTCCTGTTTAACTTCTTTTGTTTATCTTCTTATACATCTTAGAATTTGATTTATTTGCTTAGTTTTTGTTTGAAAGTTTTGAGTTACAATGATATGGAACTGAAATAAAATATTTCATCAGGGTCATGAAAGCACACACGTTTAATTTCAACATGAAAGAGAGACAGGTGGATCTCTGTAAATTCTAGACCAGGCTGGCATACACAATAAAGTCAGGGCATGACCCCATGCTAATAAGATAAAACCGCTTACAAAAGACAGTATAGAATTCAAAATGACAGTTATTTTTAAATATTATTAAGATTGTTACTTATAATTTATTCACTTTGTATCCCAATTATAGCCCTCTCCCTCATCTCCTCATGGTATCACTCTCCCTTTCTCCCCCGCCCCCATCCCAAACTCTTCCCCTTCCTTAGTCCACTGATAGGGGAAATCCTATTCCCCTACTCTCTGACCTTAGCTAGTATATCAATTCCTATCAGGACTGCTTAGATCCTCTTCCTCTGTGGGCTGTCTAGGCCACTCCACCAGAGAGTAATGATCAAGGGAGAGGCAACCGAGTTCATGTCAGAGACTGTCTCTTCTCCCTTTACTAGTAGACCCATATGGAGACTGATCTGTCTGTGGATTACCTCTTAGCATGGAGTTTAGGTCCTCTCTTTGCATGGTCTTTGGTTGATGCATTCGTCTCTGCAATCCCTGGGCCCTGCTTTTCATTTAATTTTATTTTATTTTATTTATTTTATTTTATTTTTGGCTTTGTTGGTCTAATATGTGGCTCCTGTCCCCTCTGGGCCCTTATATATCCCCCTTCTTCTGTAAGACTCCCTGCACTCTGCTCAAAGTTTGACTGTGAGTCTCTGCATCTGCTTTCATCCCCTGCTGGGAGGAGTCTTTTAGAAGACATCTGTGGTAGGATCCTGTCCTGTTCCCTCTCTTCTACCACTTCCAGTGTCTATCCTGTTTTCCTTTCTGCGTGAGAATTAACCATCTTCTCTAGGGTCCTTCTTGTTATTTAGATTCTTTAGGACAGTAGATTTAGTATGTTTATCCTATATTAAATGGCTAACATCCAGTTATAAGTGAGTACATACATGCATGTTTTTATGCTACTGGGATACCTCAGTCAGGATGATCTTTTCTAGTTCCATCCATTTGCCTGAAAATTTTATGATTTCCTTATTTTTAAATAGCTGAGGAATAGTCCGTTGTGTAAATGAACCACAATTTCTGTATCCATTCCTTGGTTAAGGGACATCTTGGTTGTTTCCAGAGTCTGGCTACTACAAGTTAAGCAGCTATGAACATAGTTGTTCAAATGTCTTTAGTGTATGGTGGAGCATTGTTCACAGATGTGCCCAGCAGTGGTATAGTTGGGTCTACTGGTAGCACTATTCTTAGTTTTTGAGAAAGAACCAGATTAATTTCCAAAGTTGTTGTGCAAGTTTATATTCCCACCAGCATATGTTGTTACATGAGTTTTTGACCTTAGCTATTCTGAAGAATGTGAGGTGGAATCTTAGAGTCGTTTTGATTTCTACTTCTGTGATGACTAAGGACACTGAGCATTTCTTTTTTTTTTTTAATGTATTTCAGATATTTATTTATTCATTTGTTTGTTTTTGTTTTTTTTAATTTTATTTTTCTTATTAGTTACATTTTGTTAACTCTGTGTCCCAGCTGTATCCTGCTTGCTCATTCCCTCCCCAACCCCACACTCTCTCCCTGGTCTTATCCCTGCCCCTTTCCAAGTCCAATGATAGGGGAGGACCTCCTCCTCAGGACTACTTCTAACAGGATCTCAAGGGCAGGCTCTTTGACCTCCCCACCCCGCCCAGGGGAGGAGCAGTCCTATTAGGCCACAGAGGAGGACTTTGAAGCCAGCCCTGAAGATAACTGATAAAACAGGAGCATTTCTTTAAGTGTTTCTATAACATTCAATATTCCTCTGTTAAGAATTCTCTGCTTAGATCTGTATCCCAATTTTAATTTGATTACATGGTATGTTGGTGGTTAACTTCTTAAGGTTTTTATTTGTTCTGTATATTAGCCCTCTGTCAAATATAGGGTCTGTGAAGATCCTTTCTATCTGTAGACTGTCGTTTTGTTCTTTTTGTTCTGATAACAGTGTCCTTTGCTTTACAGAAGCTTTTTCAGTTTCATGAAGTCCCATTTATTGATTGTTGATCTTAGAGGCTGGTTGGTGTTCTGTTTAGGAAGTTAGAGCTATGAACTTTCCATATGAGGTCAAGGTTCTTCCCCACTTTTTCTTCTAACAGATTTAGTGTGTCTGGTTTATGTTGAGGTCTTTGATCCACTCGGACTATAGTTTTGTGCAGCATGATAACTATGGATATATTTGCATTTTTGTACATGTAGACATCCAATTAGATAGATCAGCAGCATTTGTTGAAAATGCTGTCTTTTTTCCATTGAATGGATTTGGATTCTTTGTTAAAGATCAGGTGTGTGGGTTTATTTCTGAGTCTTCCATTCAATTACTTTGATCCTTCAGTCTATTTCTATGCCAATACCCTGCCATTTTTATTACTATTGCTCTATAGTACAACTTGAGATCATGGATGAAGATACCTCCAGAAATTATTTTATTGTACAGGATGGTTTTAATTTTTCTGGGTTTTTTGTTTTGATATAACTAGTTAAGAATTGTTCTTTCAAGTTCTGTAAAGAATTCTGTTGCTATTTTGATAGGAATTTCATTGAATCTGTAGATTATATTGTTAGAATGCCAATTTTTACTACATTAATCCTACTTATCCATGAGTATGTGAGTTCTTTCCATCTTCTGATATCTTCTTCAATTCAGACCCTTGAAGTTTTTTTTGTTTTTTTTTGTTTTTTTTTTTTTCCTCATACAGGTCTTTCACCTGCTTGGTTAGAGTCACAGCAAGGTACTTTATTTTATTTATTTATTGGATTTTTTTTTGTTTTGTTTTGGCTATTGTGAAGTGTCTTGTTTCTTTAACTTCTTTCTCAGCTCCTTTGTCTATTGTATATAGGAGGGCTACTGATTTGTTTGAGTTAGTTCTGTATCCAGCCACTTTGCTGAAGGTGTTTATCAGTTGGAGGAATTCTCAGGTGGAATTTTTGGGGTCACTTATGTATACTATCATATCATCTGTGAATAGTGATACTTTGACTTTATTCATTCCTATTTATATCCCTTTTAGCTCCTTTAGTGTTCTTATTGCTCTAACTAGGACTTCCAGTACTATGCTGAAGAGATAGGGAGAGAGTAGGCAGCCTTACCTTGTCCCTGATTTCAGTGGGATTGATTTAAGTTTTTCTGCATTTAGTTTGATGTTGCCTATAGGTTTGCTGTATAATGCCTTCACTATACTTAGGTATGTGCCTTGTAACCCTGATCTCTTCAAAACTTTAATCATGAATGAGTGTTATAATTTGTCTTTTTTTTTTTTTTTGTATCTAAGGGGTTGATCATGTTTATTTTTTTCTTTCAGTTTGGTTATGTGGTGGATTAGAATTATGGATGCCTGTATGTTGAGCCACCCCTGTAAATCTGGAATGAAGCCTACTTGGTCATGGTGGATGGTATCTTTAATGTGTTCTTGGATTCAGTTTGTGAGTATTTTATTGAGTATTTTTTGCATCAATGTTCAAAAAAGGGAATAATAAAAGATTCTCTTTCTTTGTTAGGTCTTTCTTTGGTTTAGGTTTAGGTATCAAAGTGACTGTGACCTCATAGAATGAGTTTTGTAATATTACTTCTTTTTCTAATTTGTGAAATAGTTTGAAATAAAGTGGAATTAGTTCTTCATTTTTCTAGTGCTTTTAGGTGTGCCTTTAAGTTGATTATATGAGACGTATCGAATTTCTTTATGAAGGCACTTAGAGCTATGAACTTTCCTCTTAGCACTGCTTTCATTGTGTCCCAAAAGATTTGGTAAGTTGTGCCTTTATTTTCTTTGAATTCTAGGAAGTCTTTAATTTCTTTCTTTATTTTGGCCCTGAATCAGTTGTCATTGAATAGAGAATCATTCAGTTTCTATGCACGGGTAGGATATTTTTGTTAAGGTCTAGATTTAGGTCTGATGTGATACAAAAATTATTACAATCTTATTGTATCTATTAAGGCTTGCTCTTTGCCTGACTATATGATCAGCTTTGGAGAAGTTTCTGTGAGGTGCTGAGAGGAAGGTATACTTTTTTGTGTTTGGGTGAAAAGTTCTATAGACATCTACTAGGTCCATTTGATTAAAAACCTCTCTAATTGTCATTATTCCTCTAGTTAGCTTCTGTTTCAATAATCTGCCCCTTGGCTAGAGTGTGGCATTGAAATCTTCCACTATTAAGGTGTTGGGATCAATGTATGATTTAAGCTTTAATAATTTTTTTTATTTTTATTTTTTTACAAATGCGGGAGCCCTTGTGTTTGGCACATAGATGTTCAAGATTGTGATGTCCTAGTGGATTTTTTAAATAAAAATGAAGTGTCTTTCTCCATCTCTTTTGATTAATTTTGGTTGAAAGTCTATTTTATTAGGTACTAGGATGCCTACTCCAGCTTGTTTCTTGGGTCCATTTGCTTGGAAAATCTTTTTTCAGCCCTTTATTCAGAGACAGTGTCTATCTTTGTTGCAGAGGTGTGTTTCTAGAATATAGCATAATGTTCGATCTCTTTTCTGCAACCATTCTGTAACCCTCTGTCTTTTTATTGGAGAGTTGAGTCCATTGATATTGATAGATATTAGTGACTGATGATTTTTATTTCCTTTTATTGTGGAGTTGGTGATAGTGTGTTTGTGTGCTTGTTTTCTTTTGCTTTTTTGTTGTGAAGGTATCTTCATCCTATATTTTCTTGGTGTAGTTGATCTCATTGGGTTGGAGTTTTTCTTCTATTATCTTTTGTAGGGTTGGTTTGCTGCATATATATTGTTTACATTTAGTTATGTCATGGAATATTTTGTTTTTTTTCATCTATGTTTATTGAAAGTTATGCTGAATTGTCAACTGTAGTCTCTTAGTGGTTGCATGATATCTGCCCAGGCCCTTCTGGCTTTCATTGTCTCTGTTGAGAAGTCCTAGGGTTGGTCAGGTGATCCACTAGCTTCCTCAAGATGGTAAACAATGGGACTTGGGTCACAGGACTAGCTCAGCTCCACTGGGTTCACTGTCTGTGCTAGGCTTGCTGTTTCTGACCCTAATGGGCCTGGCAGCTGAGGAGCAGGCAGAAAACATCTCTGAGCCTAGAGCTTCTCCAGCACCCACAGGCCTCCTCCAGATGGAGGACAATTGAGCTTTGGTTCCATGCCCAGCTCACCACCACTGGATTCCTTTTCTCTGTTGGCTCACTGTTTGTGACCTAGGTATGACAGGCAGCTGGGGTACAGGTGAAGAGATCGCTAAGCCTAGAGCTGCTCCAGTGTCCCCCAGGCTTTCTTGAGTGAGTAGCTCACTGCTGAGCTGCTATTCACCCTTTGTCATAAGCACCGCCATTTTGGATTGTCCCAACAAATATTCCTTAAAGATATTATGTGAGATTTTTTTCTTAATAATGGATTATATATACTTATTTGTGTAGAGGATGGATACACACAAATCTTTTGTTTATAAAAGGAGAGGATGTGTTTGTCTTCATTCTATTGGTGTTTGGTTATTTTCTCTGTGGATATGTGGGCTCTGGCAGGTAACTTACAATTCTTCTTTTGTATATGCATGGGATGGAGAGATAAGATGACATACTGCTTTAAAAGGCCATCCCCTTAGAAAGTGGGAGTCCCATGAAATAACTGGTGCCAAAGGGCATTTGGCCTAAGAAATATGTTGTATTGGTCAATGTAAGGACCCAAAGTTAGGCTGGGAGATGGAAATGCAAGCTGCACGCCTCCCACAGCCAAAAGCTATTGAATGCTGACTGAGTTGAGGTGTCACACTTCAGCTGGCTTATCCCTTTAAATGTGAGACAGTTTTTGCTGGGGACAGGTGGCAGTCCTGCCTGACAAAAAGGGACACAAGGGACTATTTAGACAGCGAAGTACACACTAGCCTAAGTTAGGTTCCAAACCTCAAAGGCTACAATTCTTATATTTAAAAGAGGGAATCATCCACCCCATATGAAGAAAGGGGTGGGATGAAAATAGCCATAGCATATGTAAAAAACCCAGACCCAAACTTCTAAACAGGTACAAAGTGCCTATGGTGTATTTATGCATTAAAGGTAGAAAGGAATCTAAATAAAGTTCATTTTAAAAAGCAATGTCTTTTTGTTGCTCTGGGGTACTGGCTTATCCCTTTAAATATGAGGCTCTTTCAAAAGAGAAAGGTGGCCATTTGCCCTAATACAGCAAGGCCTAAAGGCCCAAAGGAGGATATTTGAACAGCATAGAAGTGCCAAATATTCTTTGTCTACAATATGCTTAAAACTTATCATGCCATTCTTTTAAATGGCATAGATAATTTGGTTTACAGTTTGATTTACTCTTTCGACTGCTTTATGGAGAGACAGATGTCTTTTTTTCTGCTCAAAGTGCACAAAACATCCTTAATTTATTTGTGCATCTTGTACATCTCATTCATTTTCCAGTACTTTTAAAACTGCTATTACAAGCTGTTTAGAATAATTAAGTAATGCAAGTTAATTGTTAGTTGGTCTGCTCATAGTCATGTCAGATACTAGCCTAATTTATCACAATAATATACATCCTTGGTTTAACAGTTAGATATGATTCTATAAATAGAATATGTAAAAATGAATAGATAGATAAGGTCTTCAAAAACCTCAGAGACCTACAAAAATGTGTCATTTAAAGATGTTTTATTATTTTAAAGATTCTTTGATAACAAGACAGGTCAACTCCTGGCAGCACCCTCAGCCTACCTCAAAGAAGATAATGAGCATCAAAGAACATCACCATACAGAGATGGCTTCAAATGTGGCAAGCCAGCCCTCTGGGCAAAGAAATGCCCTCATTTCTACTGCAGACAGAATTGTGCCTAAACTGTGCAAGTGTGAATGTTGGCTAAATTGACTGCAGTGCCAAAACAGATTAAGCAAGTCCTTAATAATTCCTGCTTCATACATATATCTGTCAGATATACTGGGCCAGAAGGCTGAAGATGATATTCCACCTTCTAGAGTTTTGGGGTGGCTATCCAGACAGCGAACTATCTTTTTTTATTTATTTATTTTATTTTTAGGAAGCTGCTACTCTGAAATTCTTATTTGTTTCAGATAATAAATTTTATTCCTTCTCAAGTCTCTGATGGGGTTGAAGACTAGATAGTTATCATTTAACAATTAATCTTAGTCGCTTAGGAGTTAAAAGGATGTTTTAAGGTTTAGATAGATATTTTTCGGTTGATAAATACACGCTATGATAAAAATAATTTGGGTATATAACTTTAGACTCATCAAGCTAGGACAAATATATTTTCTTCATGATTGCCAAATATCTTTTAAATAGACCTGATGTATATAAGTTATATGTATGAATAAAAACCTATTGGTTTTTATAATTGTTTCATAATTATTACTGGTGTATATTATATAAAAATGACCTTTTTATTTAGACAGAAAAAGGCAATTGTTGGGTTCAGTCTGGTATAATGTATTCTGATGCTGTGTGCCTTTCTTTCATTCAGTTTTATTTTTCTGTATCCTAGTATATTTTAGTGTTATTTTTTAATATGACACTATTCTTCCATAATTTCTTCCTAGCTATTAATGTTGTTGAATTTTGCTTAGATCCCTTCTAATAATTTTTTCATTGGGAAGTAAGTTTCAGTGAATTGCATTTATTTTAATGAGTAGATATAGTGTTTTTTTGTACAGGTATGTAAAAATCCATGAATTGACTTTGTGATTTACATGCTATTTTACTGATTAAGATACTTTAAATATTTTTCTAGACCTCTCTTGATACGATTTTTGTCATTTTTCCATGTATTTGCCATTTGTACACTGTTTGTTCACTTTTTACTCCAACCTCCATAGCTATCATTTTAGTATTAGTTTGAGTTTTACTTTTGCATTAACTTGAATAGGTTTTGGTTATTGTAAATTTCAGGACTTGCATATTTTTGTCCTTATTTGCTGAACCTTATACAACATTTATGCATTAATGTTATCTTGATTTATTTTCATCTTTGTTCAGCCATTTCTTTCATGTATCATTTCAGTTAGGTATTTTGTTATAAAACTTTTAAACTTGTAATACATAAAATATATAAAATATGAGTTTAGTGATTTCCAGTTATATTTCCAGCACTGAGAAAGACAAGGCAGGAGGATTTCTACTGCTTGGGAAGTCTGAACTTTCAAACATGTAAAAGCTACACAGTGTTGCTTATGAGAAAGACATGGGAGGAGCTTTGAGTTTGGTGTTTGCTTTCAGAAATCTGTTCATGCAATTAGTGGGTTATAAACTGGTGGGGGAGGAAAAATCCAAATGCATCCAGGAGGCTAGCTGGCTAGAGAGGAGGTTATAGTGATGCCACGTGAAATAACCTTCTTTTTCTCCATAAAACCTTACTTTTTACTCATAAGGCAGTAGGGGTCATGGACCATACCTCCAAAGGAACACACATGGAACTACCAAGATAGAGCATTTTCAGACCACCAAAATATCAAACTTGAGATTTAAAAGAAACTTGAGAACACAAGGTGTGGGACAAAGCTCTCTCCTGTCTCTGTGCCTGCCTCAGGTGCCTGCCCTGGGTGGCTAGGGTGGTCAGTCACATGAGCTTGTCACCTATTTTCTTTTCCCAGGCAAATAGAGCATTCTTGCATCCTAAGTTCCAGCCAATGAGTTCCATTCATCCTCCCCACTGCCCAAGGCTTACAGGACCCTGTTTCACATAAATGATGTCTAAGACTGGCTGTTTATTCTGAGCTGTAGCACTGGGAAAAGAAGGGCTCGCCTTCTCCCTGAAGAATTCATTACTGAACCCCCTCCCCCTCCCTGCGGACTTTAGCTGCCAGGGTCGCTGCTGGAGATGCCTGGCTGCCACAGCTTCTGCTGTTTTCTCTTCCCACTACTGAGCCAGCTCTGGCCTCTGTTGCCTCTTGGGGCCCTAAGGGCCCACTACAGACTGTTTCCAAAGCAGCTGCTGGACTCCCATGAGTCAGTCCAGGCCCTCATTGCCACTTAACTGGCTCTTGGCGCCCTGAGATTTCCACTGCCTCCTGGCCCAGTGGCAGCAGCCCAGCTAAAAGAGCAGTAACACTCTTATTGTAGAGAACATCTCCTTTTCAGCTTCATCCTTTTCTTCCAAGAACCCTTAGGGGCTCGGACCTTTCAGCTGTGAAGCATGCACTTCCAGCTTGGTGGCATGTAGGCCTCCAAGGGGTGAAACCACCATAAGACTTTCAGCTGATTGATGTCCAAACCTCATTATAAAGGACAGTTTCTTTAGTCATCTGGTTTTAGATGCTGACGTGTACAAAAAAGAAAAAAACCTTGATAGCAACACGAAGTTAGTGTTTGAATAAATAACAGGATGCTGGTAACCTAGTCAACCTGATACCTAAAATTAAACATCAAGCAATCTCCCAGTTTATAAAAGCAGATTGCATAGCATTTCTTGTTTAGAAATGAATGTCCAACCATCTTTCCTATGCTGCCCACTTCGCACACACTGATAATAAACTACTTTCTTCCTTGGCAAAAGAAATTATTTCCTAGTTTTGCATGTTATTCTGGGTTAAGGACAGAAGGAATCTTTCTGCTGCTCACTGTTTAGAGAGAGGAGTTAAATCACCGTAATAGTTCTTTTGTGTGTGTGTGTGCTCTTTAAAAAGAATGATTGAAAGAAATTTAAGAATCACACTGTGGTTCCTTATGAAGTTCCTGGAGTAGACACATTTTTTCACACCTGCCTGAGAGACTTTTTCTTTCTTTCTTTCTTTCTTTCTTTCTTTCTTTCTTTCTTTCTTTCTTTCTTTCTTTCTCTCTCAAATTTTTTTCTTCACTGGCAATGAATGTTCGATTATACAGGTATAAGTGGCCACAAGCAGGATTTCATCTGGAAGACATCTTTCTGTAGTTGAAAGCTCATAATCACTTTTATGCTCATCAATTGCTCTGAACTTTTACAAGTTTCCAAAATAGCATCAAAGCATCAATAAAAAGTACTAGAAATGGTGATGCAATAAATTTGAATGGCTATCATTTTATCTTTTAATGAAGTTCATTGCCATGTCTATTTGGAGGCCTTCTCAGTTCTGAAATATTCTAAAAACATTTTGAGTCCACTGTGTAAAGTAGTTTTTGATAATTCTAGGAGTAGACTCGGTCTCTTCAAAATGAAGACTTAGCCACAAACCATCAGTGTTTACATGTACATCGCTGCCATGTGCCTTTAGACAATTCTGAGAGATGTTATTTGCATATGGATCTTTTTTATGTTTTAATTTATAATATAATTAATGTCATATAATTTACATTTTTATTGACTTGAACATTTTGCATGTACACAATATATTTTGTTAATCCTTATTCTCTATTCCACATTCAAACTTCTTCCCAGATCTACTTCTCACCCCTCAAGTACTCCTGTGATTTCGTTTTTTCTGTTTTTTTTTTTTTTTTTTTTTTTTTTTTTTTTGTGATGTAGCAAACTGACTTTCCCTCCCTCACTGGCTTGCTTTTGTGCAAGTCGCAGCAGGCATCCACAACTGTGTTGAGTTCATGAGTGCCGTTGTCTTTTTCTTCGCATATATTTCTAAAGGAAATAGATATCTTCAAGGCAAGTTTAGCTCCTCCTTAATATTTTTACTTCAACACAAGTACAGCTACACTCACACCAAGAATAGAGACCTTCCTAATCTGTGCATATAACCTTTGTGGTATAGTGTTGAAGTAATTTAAATAATGAATGTTGCGTTATATATTGTTTATTATTAGCCCTTAAGATTATCATGCCAGTATTATTTAACCCTATATTACTAATAATAACGCACAGACACCTGTTAGATTTTATAATTGCCTTATTTACATTGGGCTGGGCAGATATTTCACCTATACTGGCTAAACAAACTCACCAATCACCTCCCAGTTCCCATCCAATGCCATCCATCCTAATCCTCCTCATCTGGTCTACCTTCCATCCATAATCCCATGGTACTTGCTTGTATTTTTCATCTGGGTCTTTTCACTGGAGTCTTTTCTCCTCACCCACATGGATCCTTTTCCATTAATCCATCATGGCATGGCAACCCCCTTTTTCCTACCTTCCTGTCAGTTTGTCTCTCATGATTCTCTTGAACTTGAAGCATGGGAACCATTGCCACACCATTCTGCCCTGCCCAGGTATAGGCTGTTTAATCAACCAATCAGATATAATGACTTAGGCAGATTTACACAACAAGGAATAGGTTTAACCAGATCTTGATGGCTAGCATCAGAACAACCCCCAACATATGGGAATTCCTTTAACCTCTTGATCACTCTAAGGTCAAGTAGGGTCTCTTGAAAAAAATAAATAAAACAACTCTGGAGTATCCTAAAAAAAAAAATGACCCTTAAAACCTAAATTGCATTCTTAATTATAATGTGACAATATTATCTTTGGGGAAGATATATACATTTCAACAAATTTTTAGATCAATTCAAATTTTAGCTGAAACGATATACTTTTCAAAAAAATACAAACTTGGTATTACAAATTGTAAATTTGTAGAAAGAATCTTTCATTATCTACATAGATGAGAAATAAAATATAATTTGTTAAGGCATGTCTAAGTAAAAAAAAATTTAAAAAATGTATTTATACAATTTTTTTTTTATTTATACATGAAATCCTAGTGATATTCTAGTAGACTGGAGCCTAGCATCATCTTCATCTGAGAGGCTTCACCCAACAATTGATAGAACATGAGCACACAGCCAACCCAACCCGTTAGTCAGGAACTTGGTGAAACCTGGGGAAAAGGTGGATGCAGAGGAGTCAAGGACGCCAGGAGAATATGGTTTACAAAATCAAACAAGCAGAGCACATAGAGACACAGAGAGATGAAACCGCGATCACAGAACCGGCATGGGCAGTGAGGCCCTCTGTAAATAGGTTAAGGTTGTTAGCTTGGTGTTTTTGTGAGAACTCCTACCAGTGTGAGTAGGAGTCTTTCCTGCTCTTGGGAGGCTTTTCCTCATACTGGTTTACCTAATTTAGCTTTGACATGGGGGTTTGCGCTTAGTCTTATTGCAACTTGTTATTCCATGTTTGTTTGATAACCTTGGGAGGGCTGTTCCTTTCTGAGGGGAAATGGGGGCAGACTCTTATGGGGCCAGGGAGCTGTGGGGCCAGAGAAGCTTGCCTAGAGCAAAAGTCGGGTCAAGGAGTCTTAATCCCAGCAATGTTTTTCTGAGACTGGCAGGATTAAGTTTGATTCTCACCCCACCACACCCCCACATGCCCAGGGCCTGTGTGTCACAGTGCATATATTCCTGTGCCCCAACCATTGCCCACTAGAGCAGATCACATAGCCCAGCAGCCTAACTAAACTTCCTCTCCCCTTATAAGGTAGTGTCCAGGATCACCTGGAATCCCTCTCCAGCACCCTATCCCTGGCCAATGATATACAGTCACCCTGAAAACCCATGCTCATTCTTCATAAATTTAAGTAGCTTTTGTTCCCCCATTAAACAAGCTCCCTCACTGAAGCTGTCACCCGAGAAGTCTGTTTCTTTCCATGCTTACCAATGCCTGAGGTCTCTTTAATTCCATGGTCATTCCTGCCTCTGCTTCCCCTCTCAGGATTCACTGGCCTCTGTAGTGGGCTGACCGCGCCATAATAGGCAGGGGAAATGGAGTCTGAATTGCAGACTACATCTGGGATAGAGGATAGGAGGGAGGGAAAACTAGGTGAGGATTTTATATATGAGAGAGGAATGAATACAAATTTAAAAATTCCAAATATGGACGGAGTACAAGCTCAGTTGGTAAAGCGCTTGCTTGCCTAAATGCAAGTAGTTGTCGACTCAATTACTAGCACAGCATAAAATAGTGGTGATGGTTTTATGTCTGCCATTCCAAAAGTTGACAGGTAAATCAGAAGTTCAAGATTATTTTAAGTGAGAAAGAAAGTTCAAGGCTAGACTGAGGGGACACCAAAGAGTCTATGAATCATCAATTTAGTCACTCAATTAATAAATGGTTCCCAAATATTGACATGTGAAAATGTAGGACAACAAGTAATTGGTTTCCTCCTAATTGATAAGCAACTTTTTTAAACAAAACGATGTTAAATTTTGAGTCCATGTGCCAAGTCATTAGCTATATTTTAATTTTCTTTTTTGTTAATATAATTAATGTATATTATTTATAAGGTAGACCTATCTCTCTCGCTGTGTGTGTGTGTGTGTGTGTGTGTGTGTGTGTGTGTGTGTGAATTGAATCAAGATTCTACCTCAGGACAAAAAACTCAAGACACATATTTGTGGTGGACTTGGCAAGGGGCACGGTGGAGAGGAGGGAGGGGGGAGGGACTGGGAGGTAATGAGGGATGGGGACACGGCTGGGGTACAGAGTTATAAAATGTAACTGATAAGAAAAAAATAAAATACAAAAAAAAAGAGACTGGTATATTTTGCTTAGTGTAAACAATCACAATTACATCTAGTTTGCTGCAAATATTATGATTTTTATTTCCACTGTACATGTATAGTAAGTTAGTAAGGTTTTTTATTTTTTTATTTTTATTTTTGTCTGTTAACCTGTTGGTGGGCACCTACACTGATTCCATATCCTCACAACTGTGAACAGTTCTATAATACATGCAGATAGTCAAGTATCTCCATTACGTGCTTAATTTGTCTCCTTTTGAATGTGCTCAGGAAGGGCATATTTAAGACGTATTGTCATTTTATTTTTACTTTGGGAGGAAAGCTCAATGATGATTTCTACAGTTATCTCTCTCTCTTTCTCTCTCTCTCTCTCTCTCACTGTGTGTATGTATGAGAGAGACAGAGACAGAGAGACAGAGACAGAGACAAAGAATGTTTGTTTGTAGGTGCCCACAGGACCTAGGAGATAATATCAGGGTCTTCTGGCACCAGAGTTGCAGCCTGTACTGAGAATTAAAAATTAACCTGGATCCTTTAGAATTGCAGCAAGCACTCTTAAGTCTTGGTGCACATCTCCAGGCTTTGCTTTAGGACATTAATTATAAAAATATTTATTTTAAAAATATTATTATAAAATATTTATTATAAAAAATACATCTCTTGTGTAATGATGTGATTTGTCCTAAGTCTGTTAATAAGATGTACTGATTTATTGCATATTTGTAACTAACTTTATATCTGAAGTACTATCGCTCTCAGTGAATAATATTTAGTAAGTATATTCAAATTCATTTGTTTTGTATTTTATTGTGAGATTTTATTTACATGTTTATCAGGGAATCTGAAATATAATTTCTTTTAATTGTATCTATGTTCAATCTAGTATCACAGAAGTGCTAGATTTGTAATTTGATTATATTTGAGGAATAATGGTGTTAATTGCCCTCTAAATTTCTGGTAGAGTTCAGCACTCAAATTATCTGGACCCAAGTTTTCTCTAGTAAGGAGATTATTTATTTGACTATCGATTCAATGTCATTACATGTTCTATATCTATTTAAGTTGTTTATATGCTTTTGGTTTAATTTTGCCTGGTTATGTATCTAGATATTTATACAGTTCTTCTTGGTCTAGATTTTATACTTTATTGGAATGTAAGTTTACATGAATGTCCTAGTTGTCTTCTAATGTTTGTTGTTATGTTTTCCTTTTTATATCTAATTTTATTAATCTGAGCTTTTCCCTTTCTTTTAGTAACTTTGGCTAAAGATTGTGAGATTTGATTGTATTTCAATGAATGAATCTTTTTTATTAAATCTCTGCACTTTAATTTTAATCTATATTTTGTCCCAATCCTTTTTAATTAAATTTTTATTTTTTATATTAATTATAGTTTATTCACTTTGTATTCCAGCTGTAGCCCTCTCCCACATTTCCTCCTAATCCCACCCTCTCTCCCTCATCTCCTCCCATGCCCCTCTCCAAGTCCACTGGTAAGTCTCTTTCCATCTGACCCTAGTTTATCAGGTCTCATCAGGACTGGCTGCATTGTCCTCCTCTGTGACCTGGTAAGGCTGCACCCCCCTCAAGGGGAGGTGAACAAAGAGCCAGCGACTGACTTCATGTCAGACACAGTCCCTGTTCCCCTTATTAGGGAGCACTTGGAGACTGAGCTGTGATGGGCTACATCTGTGAAGGAGTTCTAGGTTATCTCCATGAATGGTCCTTGATTGGAGTATCAGTCTCAGAAAAGACCCCTGTGCCTAGATATTTTGGTTCTATTGCTCTCCTTTTCTCCCAATCTTTATTATTGATTTCTGCTTTCAATTCTTCATGTGTGCATAACTTGTCCAAGACTTTGAGGTACGTTTTTAAGTTATTCATTTCTTATTTCTCTGATTTTTTTAATGCTGTCATTACTAAATTTAAACTTAACATATCCTACCAATAACGGTGTATTATGTTTTTATTTTCATTTAACATAGAAGATGTTTAATTTTCCTCCAGAATTATTTATTGGATGATTCAACAGCCAATAGTGGGTGTAGCATTTTACTGCACAATTTTCAATTATATTTTATCGGCAATCCTTACTGAATAACTCTTTTATATCCTAGCTTAACTTTCTCTTTATATTCTTCTGTTTGAATTTTTTTGAATTCATCCAGGAATTTATATATGTTCATTTTTCTTTCAGCTATTATCCTTATAAACATTATTTGGAATTTTAAATTGCTTTCCTGGAATTCATTACTATTGGATTAGTAATTTTCAAAGAAGAAATGCTGCCTTCAATTTTCATTTTTGTTTGTTTCTGCTTTTTTTTTTATTTTTGTTTTCTGTTTTTTGTTTTTGTTTCAGTTTGTAAAGTATGCAGTTGGAATTAAGTAACATCACAAGCCTGTGTTATTTCAGTTGAAGTGTTTGAGTGGTACTAGGTTGTAGTTGGCTTGAGGTGGTTTTTCTCCCTACTTGACTAGGAATGTAGCTCAGTGCTTAAGGCACCAGTCAGTCTTAAGCTTCAGTTCCTCTTTAAGTGTACAATGCTAATTAAACAGAAAAAAAACAAACAAAGAAAAATCAATGCGTATGTTAATTAAGAAAATACAATATTACTGATTAAAAACAGTCAAATTAGACTAAATGGTTAGTTCAGTTTATAATGTGACCTTAAGGCAAGCATGTAGTGATGATCACTGGTAGACTCAGATCTTGGAAAGCAGAGATAGAGGCATAAAGATAGCTAAGACACTCTAGACATACATTCTACCCTAAATAGTCTAGGCTGGTGAGAAACTTTGCCTCTAAAACAAACCAAAAACAAACCAAAAAAAAAAAAAAAAAAAAAAAAAAAAAAAGAAAGAAAGAAAAGAAAATGTGTCCTAAGGAATGAAGCCCTAGGTTGACCTCTGGCTTTGATGTTTGAGCATGCATACATGTCCATCCACTTGTACATGTGCCCTCTAACCCAAATAAAAATGAATAAATAAAAATAAAAAACCGAAATGTTAATCAGCTCATCAATTTCAATAATGTTAGGGGAGTGATCACAAAGGATCGATCACAAAAGACAATTGGTCCTATGGGTAGGTATGGAAAGGAAATAAACTGATTAAGGCTAGTTTGAATAAGTAAGATGTCAACAAAGAGGAAAAGGTAGAAATAAAAGAGAAACAAGAAAGGTGAAGAGAGGGGACAATGACAATTCAGTTAAGGGTAGAATGACAACAGACTGGGGTACAGAAATGTAATCAGACAGCCTGAAGCATCTCATCACTTGGGAGACTTCACAGGAGTGCCCTTAATCTCATGCTAACTTGTATTTTTTTTTTTGTAAAAACCTTAAAATAAAGGATGGGTGGAGAAAGAAAGGAGCTTATTACTTTGAAATCTTATATTAAATAATTGAGCCATAAAAGTAGAAGTAAAGAGACAAAGGTGAGGAGTTGGGTATGTGGTCTGTTTCTTGATAATGGATGCTGGGCTTACCTCAGTTCAGTGCCTCATACTTGAGCAGATACCATTCTTTATTTCTATGGTTGACTACAGTATTACAAACTTCTGCTAGTGGGGTGCTGTGCCTGGAGTTATCTCCTTCTAGGTGGAGATATTGTGCGGGCTGGTTGAAGTGTATAGTCGAGAGACACTTGTTCTGGATTTCAAGAAAGAGTCATGAAGAAGGATCTTTGTCTCTAGAGTAGCAGGATGACTTAGTAAGATTTTTTTTTCTTGCCGTTGCTCCAATAATGAGCTCTGAGAAAATATTTTCCCTAATGTCAATCTTTCCTCTGCTCTTTCAACTAGTCTCTCCCCTCCTCCCTTCCTCCCTCTCTCCCTTCCTTTCTTTCTACCCCTTTCCTTGCTATCCTCTCTCCTGTTAATGTTTTTTTCTACTGAAAATACTTTGGATATGTGAGAATTTCCCTAGGTGCTCCATTTTTTCAGCTTTTTTATTAATTATTATTATTTATTACAGTTTATTCACTTTGTATCTAGGATGTGGCTCCCACATCTCCCTCCATCTTCCCACCCTATGCCCCTATCCTATGTCCACTAATATGGACAGACCTCCTCTGCTTCTATCTGACCCTAGCCTACCAGGTCTCCTCAGGACTGGCTGTATTGTCTTCCTATGTCTGCCAATCATTAGGCAGAATGCATGGGATTTTATGAAACAAGGTGCTCCATCTTAACCCACAGTTCTGATTTCCTTCAGCCAGTTTTGCCTGCAAGAGAAAGGACTTTCAGTGGAGGGAGGGGGACAGCAACTCACCCACAAAACCCTTGACTCAAAATTTGTCCTGCCTACAAGATGTGCAGGGATAAAAGTTTGAGGGAATGGCCAACCAAAGACTGGCCCAACTTGAGACCCACCCCATGGGAGAGAGGCAACCCCTGACACTATTAATGATACTCTGCTATGCCTGCAGACAATAACCTAACATAACTGTCATCTGAGTGCCTTCATCCAGCAGATAAAAGAAATAGATACAACGACCCACAGCCAAACATTAGGTCTAACTAATGGAAGGGTCGAGGACACTACAAGGATACCTACATAGCCAACTAACTTGAACCTGTGGGTGGCGGTTCATAGAGACTGAACCACCAACCAAAAGACATGTGGACTGGTGCTAGACCCCTACACACATGAAGCTGATGAGCTGCTTGGTCCTCAAGTGGGTCCCCTAATATTGGAGCAGGGGTTGTCTCTGACTTGGATTCTGTTGTCTCCCCCTGGATCCCATTTCCTCTGCAGGGCTGTCTTGTTTTGCTTCAGTGAAAGAGGAGGGACTTAGTCTTGATGCAACTTGATGTGCCATGGTGGGTTGGTCCAGAGTGAGGTGATTAATGACGGAAGTGGGTGGGAAGGTGGAACTGAAAGGAGAGGAATGAGTGGGGTTGGGAAGTAAAATGAGCAAATAAGTGAATTAATGGAAAAATAAAACCTGACACGGTGCTGAATGCAATTAGAGAACTGCCAAAGGTGATCATCATCAGTCACAATAGCCCATGTTATTTTATTTAGTATATTTTTAGATACTCCTAATACCTGGATACACTTCACATAATTTAGTCCCGAAACTCCTGTTTCAGTAAAGTTCACACCTGTGCACTCCCCTGTCCTGAGCATTAAGCTACAGGAATTAGCACAACAAAGCTAACCTTTAATACCCATTAATTTCTATAAAGGCTGTGATCATGTACATGCATTTATATTGCATTACAAGTAATCAAACAATATTTTTTGTTGTTATCTCACAAGGATAAGCATTGTTTTATTTTAAAAATATTAATTGGTTTCCCCTTGACATAAGCCTGCAAAACATGACTGCATGAAAAGAAAAAATATATAAGACATATCTTATGTTAGATATGTATCTTACATATCTCTGTTAGAAGAAATAAATTCTTTGATTTAATTAATTTTTGGAATGAAGAGGATGCTAAATATTCACTAGTGACATGATATTTAATAATTATATCTTATTTAAACAAAGTACAAAAATTAAATTATATTCCATATCTCAAAAATAAATGTTTGTAAAAATTATGTTTAAAATAAAGCTATTATCTTTAATTATTTTAAATGGTAAGCAATAATTTGTACATAAATTCCATTGTTCCTCTTACTTTCCTTGACTTTTCCTCCACCTGCCTTTTTCCTCCGTATTTGTAGCATGTAAGGATGCATGAGTTCTGTTCCTTCATGTGACTTAAAACGAGAACATTTCAGTTCTTAATTTTATGAGTACACATGTATGTCATCATTCTCAACTGATCTTTCAAAAGGCAAGGTAACACTATTTTATTAATAAATCGAAGTAGTAATCAATACACTCCCATGGGGATGAGAAGAGAACTGTAAAATAAAAGACAGAGGGAAATGAAGATTATATACATATAACAACATTGAAGCCAAGACATGTATAAAAATAGAGCCCAGAATAACTGGCTTAGTAGGGGATGTAGACGAAACAGCATAGGCAGACTTAAGAGCAAATACCACAGAGCCTGACTGACAGGTTAAATTCCACATCTGCCATTTACTGAGGCAAGATCTTCTTCGGCAAGTTACTTAGATTCTCCATTTTTCATTTTTTCCACTTTGGTAAAACAGAACAAGAGAAGCAAGTCCGCAGGTTTGTGATATAAAACTAATTTATATTAATCAGAATTTTCAAAAAAATGCCAGCTGCTGTTAAGTCACAGTAGAACATGAAATATCCTAAATCATTAATGATAGACAACACTCTTGCTCAATCTCTTGAGTTACTTCTTTGGTGCCAACAGGATGATAACGGGGCTTAAAAAGCAACCAACACAAAGTGCATTGGGTCCAAAATGTGATGGTGCAGGGCTAACATAACAGAAGGACTTTGGCAACCTAACGCAGGTGATGGGCTGATGGAAGGACCTTAACTTGGACCTAATGCACAGAATTATGATGCGTACTACCAACCAGAAACTGTGAAGTGTCATAGGTGAATGCAAACAATCTGTAGTAGTCTATGAGTTAGAGAAGGTGATAAAAGAATTCTTGCCTCACACTCCATTTTCTCTAGCTTGGTTCCAGTGAAAAGCCACAGATGAGAGCTCAGTGGACTACTTCCGATGAATAGGATCCCCATGCAGATAACAGTCCAGAGGTAGATGCAGAAGGAAATCTAGGAGGGAAATACAAATGGCACTAAGCCCCAGGACAAAAAGAAACTATTGTTTTTCTCAGTAAAGATGAAGAAACTATGAGTCACAAAGATGTAATGGTGTGTCCAGTACCAGAGCTATAAGTAAGAAATGGTAGGCTCAGGGTTTGCTCCAGGAAAACATGGTTTTTAACATCATGCCTTAGTGGGTATCTATGGGAGATCCTGCTCAGAGAAAGCAGGGATCAGAAGCATGATCCTCTTACGAAGAAGAGCCACATTAGTGGACAGATTCATATTGCTCTAAATTAATCACAATTAAGATGAGTCTATCTTAATAAAAAGGAATTGCTTGAGGAAGAAGAAGTGTAAGGAAATAAAGTGTAGCTTTGTGGTTTACGAAAATCATTAATTATAAGGTAAGCAGAGTTTCTGAGCTCCATGTTGTAATCAAATTCACTGGATAGAAGACTTTAAAAACTAAATTGAAAAAAAAAACTAACTTGCAAATTTCCAGCTAAAAGTTCGTAGAAGGATAATAGATGGAAGTGTTTGATATATTTAAAAATTGAAGGAAAGTGTTCGCTTTGTGACTACAAGCTGCTTGATGTATTTAAATATATTAAGTAGGAAAGTAATCAAGTTTTTATTCACATATTGTACAGAAAGAAAAACACTAAAGGATTTTCTTTTAACTTTTCTGCTAGGATCTGGTAGTCTGAAACTGTTCATGATAGCGAGGAAACATATCCCAAGATAGACATAAAAACTGTTTAGGAGAACTGAACCATGTTGAGTAAGTGTAAGTCCCCTACTCTACATAAATTAAATTTGTCACACATTTCCATGGCTGTGATTAATTTTTCAGTTCCATGTTGTAAGTTTTTATGCAATGTCTTAGAGGTATGATCATCTGAACTATAAAAGACTGTCCTTCATCCAAGTTCTACTAATACTGCTTCCTTTGAAACACATCCCTGAATTCTCTCTTCTCTTCTCTCTCTCTCTCTCTCTCTCTCTCTCTCTCTCTCTCTCTCTATATATATATATATATATATATATATATATATATATATATATATATTCAGTACTGACTGCAATGTCCTCTTCTGCGGCTTAGCAAGGCTGCTCCTTCCTCGGGGGGTGGGGCAAAGAGCCAGCCATTGAGTTCCTGTCAGAAATAGTTCCTGTTCCCCTTACTAGGGTACCCACTTGGATACTGAGCTAGCATGGGCTACATCCAAGCAAGGGTTCTAGGTTATATCCATACATGGTCCTTAGTTAGAGAAACAATCTCTGAAAAGACTCCTGTGCCCAGATATATTTGGTCCTTGTGGAGCTCCTGTCCTCTCCAGGTCATACTAACTCCTCCTTCTTTCACATGATTCCCTGCACTCTGCGGAGGGTTTGGTTATGAGTTGCAGCTGCTTTGATACACTGCTAGGTAGAATCTTTCAGAGGCCCTCTGCGATAGGCTCCATAGGGTTGATTCTGCAAGTCAGGAGTTGCTGAACTCTCATAATCATCTTTTTTTGTTTTTCCATTTTATGAGTTTATATGTATAAGTGTGCCTCAAATACTGCTGGCTACTATGTGAGCCTTTCTTAGACTTTCTAGACTTAGACCCTTTAATAATTTTAATAATTGTATTTCAATCTTTAATTATATCAGTGCATGAACTGGTTATTGAGCATATGTTACTCATCATGAAGTATAAAGATGAGTGATGAGCTGATAATTCTATGAAGACCCTGTTTCCCTTTCAGACTAATACATTTTCAATCTATACTATTTTTCTTTAAGTTACTTTTAATACCAAAACACTATTTTTCCTGTAGATTATTACCAGATACTTTCCAATGAGTAAGCAAGCAAACAACAAACAAACCAGACCCAATCATGGCACATCCTAGTGATGTTTCTGTGTTGAGTCTTTTTGTGGTTTAGGTATCAGGGTGACTGTGGCCTCATAGAATGAGTCTGGCAATATTTCTTCGGTTTTTATTTTATAAAATAGTTTGAGGACTGTTGGCATTAGCTCTTTCTTTGAGAGTCTGGTAGAATTTGTGCTAAAATCATCTGTCCCAGAGCTTTATTTTATTTTATTTTATTTTATTTTATTTTATTTTATTTTATTTTATTTTATTTTATTTTTTATTTTTGGCTGGGAGACTTTTAATGACTGCTTCTATTTCTTTAGGGTTTATAGGACTGCTTAAACTGGTTACCTGATCTTTATTTAACTTTAGTAAGTTTTATCTATTATCCATTTTGTTCATACTTTCCAATTTTATGGAGTACAGGCTTTTGAAGTAAGAACTGATGATTCTTGGATTTTCTCAGTTTCCGTTGTAATGTCCTTCTTTTCAATTCTGATTTTGTTGACTTGGATATTGTCTCTCTGTCTGTTGGTTAGATTGAATAAGGCTTTGTCCATCTTGTTGATATTTTCAAACAACCAGTTGTTGGCTTTGGTGATTTGAATTGTTCTCTTTGTTTCTTTATTGATTTCAGTCCTAAATTTGGTTATTTCCTGCCATCTACTCCTCTTGAGAGGGTTGGTTTCTTTTTGTTCTATAGATTTCAGATGTGCAATGGGAGGAGTGGAAAAAGAGCAGGGGTGCAGTCAGGACTTAAAGTGAATAAATAATTTTTTTAAAAGGGAAAAAAGCCTCTCTCTCTCTCTCTCTCTCTCTCTTTCATTTGTTATAGTTTATTCACTTTGTATCCTGGCTGTAGTTCCCTCCCTCTTCTCCTCCCAGTCCCACCCTTCCTAACTATTTTAATTTATTAGACTCCTAGTATCACTCCAGCCAAAATGAAGCAGTTAAAATGCTATTTCATAGATAAGAAGATTGAAGAGTATCTAAATAAATATCTCAAGAAAATTATCTCAATGAAGCTGAGCTACTTTACCTGGGGTTCATTTCTATTAATAGCTGAGCGGGGATTCAAGCTCTAGGCTTTCGGTCTGGTTGCATATCCCTAGGCCTTTCTACTTTCAGTGTTCTTCCAATCAATATTTTTACTAGACTATTTATCACTGCAAATATTCTAAATCCAATTACAGAAGCACTCAAGGGTGACCTAAATTTTTCACTCCCAAGCTACTAACTGGGGATGTGGTAATGGTCCCTCAAGTTCTATCTTGATTTATAGTTTCTAGTCTTTCCTCCTGACTCATTTCAGGGGATGGAAATGCTGTTTCCATAAAACTCACTTGACCACTCTGTTAGATGTGTGTGTGTGTGTGTGTATGCTTACAATACATGCCATTAGGTTCACTTTTCTCTGTTTTTATTTCTTCTGTACAATTTCACTTGTTCTCTTTTCATGGCCTCTGTCTAGCTTGCTCTTTCTACTCTCATCTGCTTCTACTGCAGCCTGGTTTCCTCCAGCGGATTGTAATATTCAATTTTCAGTTGTCACGCAAAGGATCCTTCCTTTCTCTTTAAAAACTCAATGCCTAGAAGGAAACATTTTATTCCTGAGTAATCACTATTAGGAAATCAAATTCTTTCCCAAATAAAGTGAATGTCCTCACTGTTTTTATTTTTTTACCCTTTCAAATTTAAGATGCTTTTTGCTTACAATGCTTTTTGCTTTTTCCATACACAACTCAAAGCCTGCCAGACAGAAATGCCAGTGTGGTAAAGCAGTGAATCTCTCTCTCACTCATCTGATAACCACCTGCATTGGCATCTTTTGACCATGCATAACGCTATGTGATTATTGTAGATGATATAAAGCTATTGGGTTACCTTGTATCCAGACTCTGAATATGATACAAACTATTAAATAATTCCTATGGCTTGAATGATCTCCTTACAAAAATATCTGTGTTGAAACTATCATTGTTTGTGGCAGTCTGAAGAGGTGTGACACATCAAAGCACCTAAGTCTGGAAAAGAGAACCCTCATGGATGGGTACACAGTCCCTTGTTTTTCAACCTGGTGAAGACACATGTTTGTCATTTCTGTTCCTTCAGATGTGATAATTTCTATCAATAGTTATTTCTTCTATCAATAAAGAGCCTTTAAGAGACACCAGGCATTCTGGTGTGTTGATTTTGAACTTTCCAGACTGATAAGAAATTAATACTTGGTTAGAGTATCAGTCTCAGAAAATACCCCTGATCCCAGATACTTCGGTTCTGTTGCTCTCCTTGTGGAACTCCTGTCCTCTCTAGGTCTTACTAACTACTTCTTCTTTCATATGATTCCCTGCACTCTGCCCAATTCAACCAAGGTACATTCATGGATATAACCTAGAATCCTTGCTCAGATGTAGGCCATGACAGCTCAATATCCAAGTGGGATACCCTAGTAAGGGGAACAGGGACTGTCTCTGACATGAACTCAGTGGCTGGCTCTTTGACCACCAGCCCTGAGGGAGGAGCAGCCTTGCCAAGGCACAGATGAGGACATTGTAGCCAGTCCTGATGAAATCTGATAAGCTAGGGTCAGATGGAAGGGGAGGTGGAGAGGGGCATGGGAGGAGATGAGGGAGAGAGGGTGGAATTGAGAGGGACTGAGGGAGGAGGCTACAGCTGGGATACAAAGTGAATAAAATGTGATTAATGTAAAAAATAAAAAAATAATTACTATATATATATATATATATATATATATATATTCTTTTTGAGACAGTCTCATATAGTTCATGATGGCCTTGAACTCACTGTGTAGTTGAAGATGATCTTGAACTTCTGATACTCCTGGCTTTATCTCACAAGGGCTGAGAATACAGGCACACACCACCACAGCAGGCTTTATGCAGGGCTGCTGATAGAACCTGGGCTTCAAGCATGCTAGTAATGAGCTCTACCCACTTGAACCCAAACATAGCCCTAATGTTTGCTTTTTCCAAGTTTCCAGTGTGGAATGTCTTATAATATAGCAACACATCAAATTAAGACAATATTTTTTATGAGTTTGTAGAAGTCATTTGTGAACTTACTTGTAAAAGTTAGGAACGTGTGTGTGTGCGCGCACGCGTGTGTAGCGTGTGTGTTGCTTGGAATTTATGTCAAGTCCTTGCTTGTTATACACATGCTTTTATGCTAACTCACCCCATGCATCAAAATTAATTTCAATAGATTTTTAATTTGAGCAGTTAAATTATTTAACTTGTTCAGTCTTTATTGAAGATCATCATGGGTGTACATAGTACCACTAGAGTATTACTTTATGTTATATTCCTTAAGTACTAGGAAATAGTCCTACACTGGTATGATCTAGAAAGATCCAGTTCATGTAAATTTTGAAAATACATACAAGACTAAACAATCACCAGAAAGCATAAGAACTCTGAAGAATATTCTGAAAGTCTTGCTATTTATATAGCTAAGTTATTAATGAAAAGTATAGCTAATGCTATTGTGGAAAACAAGGTAGTTAATTTGGAAGGTGATTTGGAGTTTTCAACATGACTCAGCCCATGTAAGCAAGGCACATTCACTCATCACTTCTCTCATTCAGAGTTTTCTCTGCCCCCCCAACCCCCGCCAGACTTCATATATAATGAACTGTGTTCTAAGATGTCAGGTTTCCATTTTTATTATGTAATACTTAAACCAAGGAACTTGTTAGGCTTAGGTTGAAGAGAGGAAACAGAAGTTGGACAAGAACACAGCAGACACTTGCTCATGTGTTCTGAGGGGGATGCTTGTTTTTAGTCACTGATAAAGCTTCAAAGCATTTATAACTCCTAGAATCCCATTCTTCTAATCTGTAATTTCTTTTCCAGCCTGACTGAATATACTGCTAAGGCTTTGAGTGTTCAGGTTGGTGGGGCTGAAAATAACATGGGAATCCTGTATTGGTCACATAGTGATAACTTGTGATCTAAGAACTTTAGTATTTGGTGTGAACTAGAAAAACAAAAAAATATGCTGTTTCTCTTCAGAGCTAAATTTATGAACATAAAAGCTATATTTATACCATGATTTTCAGATGGAAATATTTTCAGCAGTTTTATGAAAATCTTAAGTGAAATAATAGTAAATAATAATATTAGGTAAATATTAAATAAAAAACAGTAAAATAATATTAGGTAAAGAAAACAACCTGGTTTTCAATAGCAGCGACTCATGAAAGTGGTCTCTGTTGTTTGCAAGTACTGTGCTTCTGGTAGGTAAAAGGTCAGCCTAAAGACCTTATATTATAAAAATAAACTGAGCAATACACACACACACACACACACACACACACATATATATATGTACACACTACACACACACACACACACACACACACACACTTGAGGTAGAGGATGTAATGGATTCCAGGAAGAATAATTTGGAGGGGCTGGAGAGTTGAGGGGGGTGGGAAAAGTAAAAGCATACCTAAATAACTCAATAACAGATTACTACTTTCTTTTAGAAAAATTGAATTTTTCCCCTTCTGTTCTTGCAATTTCCTCTGACCAAAAATTTTAACAGAAATAATATCGTATTGTGATTCTCAACCTCAATAATTTTGCGTGGATTCTCCTTCCTCCAGCCTGAAATGTTTGAAATGTTACTTTTCTGAATTCTCTGAAAGTGACTCAAAAAATACACCCAAGTGATTTAGCTTGTCATTAGCTGTGAGATTGCAGCCGCCTTCAACTATCTATCTAGTGAACCTTATGAACGAAGACAATTTCAGGAGTACTTTAGGAAGAAAGGGGGAAAGAGGGAGATGGGGGAGGGGAAAAGAAATACCTATTGATTTCCAATCCAAACTGTAGGGTCCTGAATGAATTAAATGTTTAATATTTTAAGCTGCTCAGTTAAGAATTAGTCTGATCTATAACAAGAAATATCTGATACTTTTCACTATTTCTTATCTTTGTTTATCTTATAGCCTTATTTTACTACAGTTGTATCTAGTTTTATAAAGATGGAAATTGGGCACCCATCCTTCTTTTTATTAGTGTATGTTACATGTTTTTTAATATTAATTACAATTTATTCACTTCATATCCCAGCTGTAGTGCCCTCCCTTCTCTCCCCACTGAATCCCACCTTCACTTTCTCATCTCCTCCTATGCCACCCTCCAAGTCCAAGGATAGGGGAGGTTCTCCTCTCCTTCCATCTGACCCTAGCTTATCAGGTCTCATCAGTACTGGCTGCATTTTCCTCCTCTGTGGCCTGGCAAGGGTGCTCTTCCATCCAAGGGTATCATGTCAGAGACAGTCCCTGTTCCCCTTACTAGGGTTCCCACTTAGATATTGAGCTGCCATGGGCTACATCTGAGCAGGGGTTCTAGGTTATATCTATACATGGTCCTTGGTTGGAGTATCAGTCTCAGAAAAGACCCCTGTGTCCAGATATTTTAGTTCTGTTGCTATCCTTAATTTAAGAGAGCAAGTGGCATGATCAGGAGTATATTAAATTTCAAGAGTTCATGATGGTTGGAAGATGATTCTTTTCCTTTTTAAAATTAATTTAATTATTCATTTTAAATTCTGATCATAGGCCACTCCCTCCTTTTCTTCTGGTCCCAACATTCCCCCCTCTTCCTTCCAGCCCCCTGCCCTACTTCTCAGAAAAGGGGAGCCCCCACCAACCCACCCCTGCAGATCAAGCAGTATCATGACTGAGTGTGTTCTCTTCCTCTGTGATTATTTAATTCTTAAAGATATTCATATTTGTTTAACAATGTTGTGATTCCCCCACACACCTTTGGTACATCTCTATTTGTTTAAGTTAAAAAATATATACCAGGATTATGTCAGGCTTCTCGCTATTACAAATAAAGCTGCTATGAACATGGTTGAGCAAATGTCCTTGTATACTTGAGCATCTTTTGGATATATGCCTAGGAGTGGTAAAGCTGGATCTTGAGGTAGCACTATTCCTAAGTGTCTGAAAAAGTGCCAGATTGATTTCCAAAGTAGTTGAACAAGTTTACATTCCCACCAGCAATGGAGAAGGGTTCCCCTTTCTCCACATCCTCTCCAGAGTGTGTTGTCACTTGAGTTTTTTATCTCAGCCATTTTGATGGGTGTAAGGAGAAATCTCAGGGTAATCTTGCTTTGCATTTCCCTGACAGGTAGGGATGCTGAGCATTTCTTTAAGTGTTTTTCTGCCTTTCACTATTCCTTTATTGAGAATTTTCTATTTAGCTCTGTACCCCATTTTTTTTAATTGGATTACTTGATTTGTTGTTGTTTAACTTCTTCAGTTGAGGAATGGATACAGAAATTGTGGTACATTTACACAATGGAATACTATTCAGCAATTAAAAACAAGGGAATCATGACATTTGAATCCAAATGGTGGGGAGTAGAAAAGATCATCAAGAAGTAGAAAGACACACATGGTATATATTCACTTATAAGTGGATACTGGACGTATAATATAGGGAAATCATACTAAAATCTATACACCTAAAGGTAGCTAATCAAGAAAGAGGACCCTGGGTAAAATGATCAATCCTCATTTAGAAAGTCAAACAGCATGGACATGGGAAGGAGAAAACTGGAAACAGGACAGGAGCCTACCTCAGAGGGCCTCTGAAAGAATCTGTCCTCCAGGGTATCAAAGCAGAGGCTGAGGTTCGTAGCCAAACTTTGGGTAGAGTGCAGGGACTCTTATGAAAAAAGGGAGAGATAGAAAGACCTGGAGGGGACAGGAGCTCCCCAAGGAAAGAAAAAAAATGTGGCCACAGGGATATTTTCTGAAGCATGCATTGAAATAATCTAGAACCTCTGCACAGATGTAGCCCATGGCAGCTCAGTGTCTAAATGGGTTCCCTAGTAATGGGAATAGGGACTGTCTCTGACATGAACTCAGTGTCTGGCTCTTTGATCACCTCTCCCTGATTTGGGAGCAGATTTGCCAAGCCACAGAGGATGACAATGCAGTCAGTCCTAAGAACTGATAGACTAGAATCAGATGGAAGGGGAGGAGGACCTTCCCTATCAGTGGACTTGGGGAGGGGCATGGGTGGGGGAAGAAGAAGGGAGTATGGGATTGAAAGGGGACAAGGGAAGGGACTACAGTTGAGATATAAAGTGAATAAACTATAATTAATAAAAATTAAACAAATTAAAAAATATATCAGGAATTGACCTCACATATCTTATTAGTGAAGCAGGATCTATATATTTATTAAATAATCTTAATACATACATCTGTCCCAACTTGGCTTAGTATTCACTAAAGTGAAGACAATTAGAAAAGTTGACATGAAGACAGTTTATTTGGGAAGTAATAACTGTGGTTCTTAGATTCAGCATAAAAGTAACAGAAGAAATGATTCTAGGAAGAAATGCATTGATCACACTGGGCCTTAATAACTGGCTAACTAAGCCTTAGCTAGAGGGCTTTGTACTATCAGCTCAGGACTCCCTCCTGCTCAAATAAAAGGGTTTTAACTCTATTATCTTCTCCATGGGAGGCGCAGGAGGGTAGAAGGGAAGAAACACAAAGTTCTGGCAAGAGTCATGACATTGTCAAGGATATCTTCACAAGGCTTGGGGAGGATCACAAGGAATGACCTCAGAATACTGGTGTAGAAAGTAGTGAAGCTAGGACAATTTGTGATTGAAACTAGAAGCAACTTAATGCGTTGACTTAAATATTTAACACTTCTCTGAAATACCCCCAAAAGGGTATTTATAAATACCCTTTTTATAAATCTGAGGTGAAGTCAAACAACCTCCATGTTTAAACCACAATTGGAAAGATTAGTAAGAAGAATAAATAAACACATTCCTTTTCTGTCTGTCTGACCTCTAGAGACCTGCTCTCAGTTCAACGTCAAGAGCTAGTGAGGAGTGGTTTTGAACCGCATTCAGAAATTCAGCCTTGCCTGAACTTTCACTCATTTACACACCCTTGCTTCATTTTCTTTTTCCCACAAGGCTAAGTATGAGTAATGCATCCTTGCAAGAGAAACGTCACAACTCGCTTAATGAGCTACCCTCGCATTGTTACTTAAGGTCAAAGGAAAGTGAGCTTCATAGTTGAACCAAGGCAACAACTCACAGCAGTGTCAGTGTAAGAGAACCATTTTGAACTTAACATTAATTAGCTTTTTAGTGGGCTGTAAAACTTGCTCAAGGTATGGAGTGCTTCATAATTACCGGACATTATGGTCACATTCTGAAAAACCGAAATAGAAAGTAGATGAATACAGCAAATTTCTTTCAGTTCTGAATTTTAGAAATATGTTTTTTGTGTGTGTGTCTTTGGGAGTATTTGGAAATTATTTTAATATTTTGAGTTTTATAAGCATCTAGGAGAAGACGTGTAACTGTCCGAAATGCAATGATAAAGTGCAAACAAATAATTTATTATTGCATGAGATAAGATTTCTTTTTCTCCTGGCACCAAGAGGTTTTTCCACAAAATGAATGAATCTACTCATTGCATCTAAAATACACTATTGATCACATATAATTTAACTTCTATTTTTATATGTTGATATATTTATAAGCAGGTACAATAATTTGTATTTCTATAGTAAAAGGGGGCAGCAATTTTTCCATATACTAAATCTAACCTTGCTCTGGTTAATTTTAGACCTTGAAATATCTGAATTTTAATTTTACTTCCAAAAAGTCAAGATCAATTCTCTTTAAAAAAAAAAAGCACTTTGTTATCTAGTGTCCATGAGGCTCTAGATAACAAACTGAAGAGTTTGATATGAAAATTACTGAAATTTAAAGATTAAGATAGGAGAACACAGAGCGCCATTGAGTGATTAAAACTGTCTATAATATGCACCTAAAACATTCTTGAGAGTGTAAAAGCTTTTGTGAGATGATTTTCAAGTCAAGTATTTTTGAATTCTGGTGAAGGATGTAAAATATATATTCAAGTGCTATCACTAGTTTCTCTCTCTCTCTCTCTCTCTCTCTCTCTCTCTCTCTATATATATATATATATATATATATATTCAATTCTTCAAGTCACAGGAGAAAATGTTGAGTCAAAATTTATCCTCTTTCATTTTCTTGGAATTTTACATGGCGTGATTAAGTTAATGCAATTTGAAATGCTGCGTTTTCAGTTCTGTCTCTCAGAATGGTATATAAACATCTTTCTTTAAGTAAAAATCAGTGGTTGGCTTAGTATCAGAGGTATTAAGTAAAGACTAAACTTAGGAAACATTCTAATAAAAATAGTAGCTAAACAATTCGTTAGTAACTAAGCATTGTATCTTTCATCCCAGATATGCAATTCAAATAACAGTGATAGATAAATGCTTTTATTTTCTCAGATCAGATGAGATGAGAACTATCCACAAGACTTTCTAGCTCCTTCTGAACTCTCATTGGCTGATTCAACTCAACTGTTCTGTCCCAAACTCCTCTCCAAGCTGACTGATTTAAACTGGCTTACTTAACTTATGAATTGCTATGCCTGGCCTCAAACTAATTCTGTCAAAACTCTTTTGATCTTCTGGTGCCTCATTCTTTGCCTCCTTCTGTTTTCCTCTGTGTCTAGCCTGTTATCTCTGCAACCTGTTTCTGTAAAACTGTCCCAGTAATCAACTCTTAGTAAAAACATTTTCCTTCTCTTTGTGTGCTTCTTTTCATAAGTAGCCTTTCTTTTCATAAGAGTTGGGTGTATCCTTTCCCTGACTCATTCTGTCAAATCTTTTCTGATTCATCACTTTGTCTTCCCTCTACTAGAAGTCTCTTGCAACCATTGGTGCTTCCTTCTATAAACTAACCTAACCTCCATTATTTGGGATTAAAGGTGTGCACTATGGGTGTGTCTGTATTCCAGCCATATCACATAGAACTAGAAAGTATTTGGAATTGATCAGGTAGATTGCTGGATTAAAATTCCAGCAACATTAAAATTAAATTTTCATTATTAAAATATGAACTTTTCAGAAAATCTACACATTTTAACAGAAGTTGTAATGACATATAATCCTTTAGGTTGTGCTATGAATTGCTGGCAATGTTGATCCAATCTACTCTAAAATGAAGATCACATTATCTATATTTTAACCCACTTCATGACAACCCTTAGTATGTCTATACATCACAGTATCATGTTTTAGATCAATAACGTTAGTCAATTTAGCATCAATTGTCATTAATACTATGGCTTTAAAAATGCTAATGGTGTGAATGTCATCTTGAGTATTTTTCCCCATTGTCTTACATGATGTACAAAATTCCCTATTTATATTGCTGTGTAGAACATATATTTCTTTTTGAAACTATGAGGCAATTTCTTGAGTATATGATTAAGCTTATCAGTGGATTTACATGTAAATGTAAAACATTAAAAATATATAACACTGAAAAATATTCTTTTTGATGTCACAAAATTGGAATAAATATAACATAGTAAGCACAAATGTTAGTAATGGATTCTGCAAATTAGAAGGCTTTAATTAACATGCCATATTTTCACATATTTTGGGAATTAAATATTAGAATCATAATCTAGGACTTGTAATAGTCATAGAAACCATTAGAGAACAAATTGATTGCTCATAAATATTTTACTGTTATATGTTCATGATCTGTGTTCAATAATAATCTAATAGCTTGTACTTTGAAATAATAGTACAGTGAATTGATACAGGTTATTCCCTTATCACAGTGACTTTCACCTATGGTTGACCTTTCAGCCCTGGAGCTCGTTTAGTAGTAATATCTGCAGATATTTTTCATTGTTGCATCTGCAATACATGTTGTTAAATGACCTACAATGCAATGAATCATTCCAATCAAATAGTTATTTGGTTAAAATGTCAACAATATTACACATCATAATGTATACATATATGTTTATGTGTTATGTCTATGTATATGAATATGCATATGAATATGTATTTAATATTCATACAATTACATAATTTGTTTTGATCACAGAAGAAGGAGTGAAAGATTTTAGAACCCAACGGAGCAGCTGTCTTGTCCTATTTACGACATGTGATTGATTTTTTTCATTGTAATTATAAATGCATTTTTTTGATTGTATACTAACTTTTTATTTATTTATTTTTATACAATTCTATTTTTTTTCTTTTTATTATTATTATTAATTACACTTTATTCATTTTGTATCCTCCCATAAGCCCCTCTCTCCTCCCCTCCCGATCCTACTCTACCTCCCCTTTCTTCATGCATGCTCCTCCCCACATCCACTGATAGGGGAGGTCCTCCTCTCCTTCCTTCTGATCTTAGTCTATCAGATCACATAAGGAATGGCTGCATTGTCTTCTTCTGTGGCCTGGTAAGGCTGCTCTCCACTCCGGGGGAGGTGATCAAAGAGCAGGCCAATCAGTTTATGTCAGAGGCAGTCCCTCTTCCCATCACTATGTAAGCCACTTGGACACTACACTGCCATGGGCTACATCTGTGCAGGGGTTCTAGGTTATCTCCATGAATAGTCCTTGGTTGGAGTATGAGTCTTTGGGAAGTTCCCTGTGTTCAAATTTTCTTGTACTGTTGCTCTTCTTGTGGAGTTCCTGTCCTCTCCAGCTCTTGCTATTTCCCACTTCTTACATAAAATTCCATTCACTCTGCCCGCCAGTTGGCCATCAGGCTCAGCATCTGTTTTGATAGTCTGCAGGGCAGAGGCTTTCAGATGCCCTCTGTGGCAGGTTCCTAGGTTGTTTCCTGTTTTCTTCTTATAAATGCATTTTTAGAAGGACAAACCCTACAGATAGAATTGATTACATAGAATATGTGTTTTTGATTTAAAACACTAGTTATTTAATGTGATTGTAGAATAATTCACTGCTCCAGAAAAGAATGAATCCTACAAATTTTCCACAATTGTTTCGGGGAGGGGGTGGCATTCAAAAGCATTGGGGGTTGTCCCTATGCTAGCCCTGAAGATTTGTGTAAACCTATCCTTGTTGTGTAAGCCTGTCTAAGACATACTGTATTAGTTGATTAAACTGCCTATACCTAGGCAGGGAAGAATGGGATGGGCATGAATAATCTTCATGGGCTTTGGGTTCAAGAGAATCGAGGGACAGGAGGAAAGGAAAAGAGGAGGAAGGAGGATGCCAGGGTGGGTTAGTGCGGAGAAAAAAACCTTGTGGGCTGAGTAGAGGGACTCTAATAATGGCATGAAAAAGCCCAGGTGAAAAATAAAAACAAGTACCATGGGATTATGGATGGAAGGTAGACCAGATGAGAAGGATTAAGGTGGATGGTGTTGGATGGGGGCTGGTTATTGAGCCAGTGTAGGTGAAATATCTGCCCAGCCTGAGGTAAATAAGGAAATGATAAAATCTGACAGGGGTTTTAGTGTGTCTTACTATTAGTAGTACCGGGATAAATAATATTGCAGTGATAATCTTAGGGCTAATAATAAATATTAAATAGCCCAACACTCCTTTTTATTTTCTACAACACAAAAGGAACAGCAAAACAGCTCTAGAACTAGTGGAATGAGGTCCCAGCAGTTAGCGCCCCCAGGATGGCTTTGTCTCAGGAGGCTGAGCTCTGAGGGCTAAATTCTGCCGTTATGGGGCATTGATCTGCTTGTTGCTATTGAGGCCACCACATCCCTCATAATATATGGGTTATATGAAAACTCTAAGGGGCTTTCAGCCCCTCATTGAGCAGTATCACTGGCACTCACAATAACAATGCTTGATTTCTTTCAGGCATTGCTGCAGGAGCAAATTATTGATTCAACCACTGTCCTTGTAAAGAACCTGCAAATATAGGTTGCTAGCAATGACTACTACCTTTAGAAAGAATTTGGAAAAGTAGATTGTTCAGCAAGGATAGATAAAAATATTTTTGTTATTGGCGCTGATGCAGAAAATATTAGAGAATAATTTGAAATTAAGAAAAAGTACACTCTTACTAATAAAGCTAGAGACTTGTTGAAGTTGGTAAGCAAGAACAATAGCCCAGAGTAGCACTGGCTGACATGACTTTTACAAGCTGGGCTGGTGACCGAAACAATGATTAGTTCTTTATACATGTTTTTGGCCCTTAGCTTCCAATATGATTTAATAAAAAAAAAAAAAAAAAAAAAATGAGTAAAAGAGCACCTTAAACATTTAGAGTAGAAATGGCTGATTTTTATGTAAAATTTTAGATTTGTGATTCTTTTAAGATTTTTATAAATTTTTAAGATAAATAATTCTTTTTTTGATTTTGAGAAGCATTTTGCTTTATTTTATTATTTTTTTAATTTGTAGTTTTTTAAATTTTTTATTAATTACACTTTATTCATTTTGTATCCCCCATAAGCCCCTCCCTCTTCCCCTCTCGATCCCACCCTCCCTCCCCTTTCTGCATGCATGCCACTCCCCAAGTCCACTGATAGGGGAGGTTCTCCTTTCCTTTCTGATCTTAGTCTATTTAAAACGTCTAATTGCAGCCTGCCAGTAAAGAAAAAGCTGGCTGAGAGGTTACCTTGCTTGCTCATAGCTTGTAAATCTATAACAAATTGCTTAGTTACATCTGTATGTGGTCCTTAGAAAAAATGTTTTTATTCACCAGTAATATGTAAAATGTTTTTCACTAAGAATATTGGGAAAACATATTGTTTCTTTATAATCATTTACTTAAAAAAATAGACTGTAACCATATTGTGGTTTTTGTAATGCTTGAAACTTCTTGTGGGGATATATAAACAGTGGGAAGAATGATAAAGTTGTTGGAACTCACTCTTTGGGGTGTACTCGATCCACTAAATGTATACCTGTGTATATGTGTATTGATGTATGTGTGTAAGGTTGTTGAAATTCACCCTTTGGAGTTTGTTCCATCTACCAAATGTACGTATGTATATATATACATATGTGTTTATGTACAGTAGCTAAAATGGTTGGAATATTTTTCATTCATCGAGATGTATGTATATGTATATGTATGTATGTAAGGTTGGGTTGGAATCCATTTCCATCTCCCTAATGTGTGAATGTGTGTGAGTGTGTGTGTGTACGTATGTATGTATGTACGTATGTATGTATGTGTAAAGTTAGAGAAACTTGAAAGAAGAACCACACTGTTTTCAATATCAATTCACTGGTGAATAAATTTACAGAATGCCTTATTTTTGTAGCTACTAAAGATCTCCTTTATTATTATCTTCCATTTTAATATTATAAATGGATTTTACTTTGATTTGTACAGATTAGCTTGCAAAATTTAAGAGAGTTATTAAAGCCCGCTATATACTATATATGAATAGATATATTTATATATCTATATATAGTATATATCATATCATATCATATGTTATCTTATATTATATTAGGAATCTACCAAAACAATCTCTTTCACACATGCACACACACACACATACACGCACACATGCACAATCTTATATCCTGATCATACTGTCTTGATTATTATTGCTTAATTTAGCAGGAAATCTTACAGAAGAAGAGAAGTGAGGGGATAGAGGGACATGGAGGGGACAGGAGTCCCACAAGGAGACCAACAAACATAGAAAATCTGAGCCCAGGGGGTCCTGCAGAGATTGATGCACCAATGGAGGACCATGCATGGAGAGGACTTAGACCCCCTACTCAGATGTGGCCAATTGGCAGCTCAGTCTCCATGTGGATCTCTGAGTGAGGGGAGCTGTGATTGTCTCTATCATGAACTCCGTTCACTGCTCTTTGATCACTTGCCCTGGTGATGTGGTCTTGCCAGGCCAAGGAGGAAAAGGATCCAGGCAGTCCTGATGGGACTTAACAAGCTATGTGCAATGGTGGAGAACTCCCCCTTTCAGTGGATATGGAAAGGGGATGAGGAGAACAGGGAGGGAAGGTGGGACTGGGGGAATTGAGGGAGGGATTTTTAATTGGAATATACAATGAATACACTGTAAAAAAAATTTAAAAATTTAAAGAAAAATAAAATCAGAGGCAAATAAAAATATTTTAGTATATATGTCCCTTTTGCTTTTTTTCAAATAAATAACATTTTTAAAATCAGCTTACCTCAATGGCAGATTCTTTGACCACCCCCACTGCCTGAAGCAGAGGAGGACAATGCAGCCAGTCCTGATGAGACTTGATAAGCTAGGGTCAGATGGAAGGGGAAGAGTACCTCCCCTATCAGTGGACTTGAAGAGGGACAGGGAGATGATGAGGGAGGGAGGGTGGGATTAGGAGGGAATGGAGGAGGGGGCTACAGCTGGGATACAAAGTGGATAAACTAATTCATATAAAAATAAAAATTTAATTAAAAATCAGCTTGCCTATTACATATGCTTATATACAAACTATAGATATAACTACTATTATTTTTATATAACACAAACTAGGATTATTTTCTTACCATCTACATACATCACATGCATCTCTTTTACCCACCTTTTTTATCAACCTTGATATTGGTAAACAACAAACAGACAAACCTTACATTCTGATCCATTGAAACAGTATAGCTTTTTATTCAGTTAAATATTCTTTTATTTTTAACCAATGGTTTGCATTTTTAGTTTTACAATCATAGGTATTTTGTTACAGTCTTTCTGAAATGTTTATCACTGCATGTGTCATTTCTTTTTTAAATATTGTATTTCTGTTTTTCTGCCAGAATAAATATGTATTGCATGATCTGTGCACCTCACTCTCTTAAAATTTATTCCTCTGGGCGCAAGTACACAAAAAGGACATTTGCTCAACCATGTTTGTATCAGCTTTATTTGTAATAGCCAGAAGCTGGAAACAGCCCAGATGCCCCTCAACTGAAGAATGGATGCAGAAACTGTGGTACATCTACACAATGGAGTATTACTCAGCAATGAAAAATAAGGAAATCATGAAATTTGCAGGTAAATGGTGGGACCTGGAAAGGATCATCCTGAGTGAGTTGTCCCAGAAGCAAAAAGACATGCATGGTATATACTCACTCATATAAACATACAATATAAATTAACCCACTAAAATCTGTACATCTAAACAAACTAAGCAAAAGAGAGGACCCTAACTAAAATGTTCAATCCCCATCCTGAAAGGCAAAGAGGATGTACATCAGAAGAAAACGAAAATAGGAAACAACCTCGGAACCTGCTACAGAGGGCCTCTGAAAGCCAGAAGAAAACAGGAAACAACCTTGGAACCTGCCACAGAGGGCCTCTGAAAGTCTCTGCAGTATAGACTGTCAAAGCAGATGCTGAGCCTGATGGCCAACTGATGGGCAGAGTGAATGGAATTTTATGTAAGAAGTGGGAAATAGTAAGAGCTGGAGAGGATGGGAACTCCACAAGGAGAGCAACAGAACAAGAAAATTTCAACACAGGGAACTTCCCAGAGACTCATACTCCAACCAAGGACTATTCGTGGAGATGACCTGGAACCCCTTCACAGGTGTAGCCCATGGCAGTTCAGTGTCCAAGTGGGTTACATGGTAATGGGAAGAGGGACTGCCTCTGACATAATCTGATTGGCCTGCTCTTTGATCACTTCCCCCTGAGGGGGGAGCAGCCTTACCAGGCCACAGTAGAGGACAATGCAGCCACTTTTGATGAGAACTGATAGACTAAGATCAGAAAGAAGAGGAGGACCTCCCCTATCAGTGGACTTGGGGAGTGGCATGCATGCAGAAAGGGGAGGGAGGGTGGGATCGGCAGGGGAGGAGGGAGGGGCTTATGGGGGGATACAAAATGAATAAAGTGTAATTAATAAAAAAATTAAATAAACAAAATAAAAAAAATTTTAAAAACAGAAAAAAAATAATTAAAATAATAAAAAAAATTATTCCTCTGTGAAAGATATTCCTTTGATAGATTCCTAGGATCTTTTATTTGCTCACATATATTCTTTTTTTTTTCTTTTTTTTATTATTATTTTTTTCTTTTTAGTTACATTTTGTTAACTCTGTGTCCCAGCTGTATCCCGCTCCCTCATTCCCTCCCCAACCCCACACTCCCTCCCTGGTCTCCTCCCTGCCCCTTTCCAAGTCCACTGATAGGGGAGGACCTCCTCCCCTTTCATCTGACCCTGTTTTATCAGGTATCTTCAGGGCTGGCTGTAAAGTCCTCCTCTGTGGCCTAACAGACTGCTCCTCCCCGGGGGGGGGGGGGGGGGCCAAACAGCCTGCCCTTGAAATCCTGTTAGAAATAGTCTGTGTTCCCCTTACTTTGGAAAACTACTTGGTTACTGAGCTACCATGGGCCACATCCGAGCGGAAGTTCTAGGTTATATCCATAGATGGTCCTTGGTTGAGTGTCAGTCTCAGAAAAGACCCTGTGCCCAGATATGTTTGGTCCTTGTAGAGCTCCTATCCTTTCCATATCATACTAACTTCCCTTCACATATATTCTTAATGAGAAAATTTTCTAGTATTTTACTATTTTATGGATTTCACTGTCTTTTTATGTTTTATCACACTGACTGCCACATCCAGTATAATGTGTAATGGAGACAGTGAGAACAGAATTTTAATTGTGATGTCCTCTTGGACTCTACATGGTCAGTTGTGTCATTAGGAATTTTGCCCGAGAGATCACGTGTGATGCAGTAGGTGCCACAAAACTGTCCAGAATCATAACAAATCACATGCTTCTATGCAAACTCTTCCCTGTTTCCCTCTTTATTCTTGATGTTGGCAAACAACACGAGAATTGCTTAATTGTGTATGATATGTCTAAAGCTAAGAGAGACACAATAAACAGTGAAGCGATGATTGCTATAGGTACCATGATTCTTGGTTTTCACTTCTTCAAAAGAGAAGTATCATATATTCCCCACACAAATACTTTTCTCAAACAATGAAAAACCTGTCATTGGAAACATGTCAATTAGAGGAAAACGTGTCATTGAACGCAGCTTGACAATTGACATGATAAAAGAAAATGATAAATGTGGCATGGTAGTCAGAACTGTGGCATCATTCTGGATCATTGGGTAGGACTTTAAATTGTCTCACATTCTTGTTGTTCTTTGAAATACTATAGTTATTACTATCATCTTTATAGTCTAGTTTATCTCCTGTTGGTGCATGTCAGGGTAACTGAGGTGGTTATTTATGAATAATCTTTGTGCATTTTATGCCAATCTTTATTTTGCCTTTTTATGTTTAAAAATTTAAAACCAACCCAGTAGACACAATTGTTCATTCATGTTAAATGAGCATTAGTAATTTCAGATCTGTTCACCATCTCCCAGTGATTGCCTCTAGTAAATAAAAAGTGGAGTAGAGACATGTCATTTCCTCCCTGTGGCTCCTTGTTAACTTCTCGTGCTCCACGCGAGAAAAATTGAGTACTCTCTAACTTCTTCCTCTAGCCAAGCTCAAAACGTTTTACCTTTAAAAGTTCATACCATAGGAATTACCTGAATGCTGTTGCTTCTCAGGAAAGCTGTACAAGGAAGTCATGGTTTAGCTGGCTAGAAGAGGAATGACTTACTGAAATAGCATGTTATCCTGAAGAGTTTCCTGCACAAGGACCATGCTGAGAAAACTGCAGGCTCCCATCTTAGCAGCAACTGTTCCTATGAATCAGGATTTTTTTTTTCCCAAACAGTGTAACAAATAATGTTGTCATTAATATATGATGTTGACTCATAGAAAAACATTGTCTCTCCTTTTAAAAAAGGGGTTGGGGTTTAAACTATAAAAGAAAAGTGTGAACATCATGAGATTGCATTTGTGCCCTATTTACTTATCTTTAATAAATAAATAAACACGAAAAAATTTCAAAGACAAAAATAGTAATATTAATGGAATATTATTCATTAAAATAGTAAACTTTAAACCTGTTCATTGCTTTATTAAAAGTTGTGTATCTTGCATTTTTGTTGCTGTTTTGCATATTGCACAGTATTGTTCTATAAACCTGAATTTGGTTACCTGAATTCTGAATCTAAGGTGAAGAAAAAAAAAGAATATTACCCGTTAAGACTGACAATGTACTGTATAATAACTTGCACATAGTCACATTTTCTATTTCTTAATTCTGTTTCTTAATTTCATTTCTTAATTCTCCAACTTAACTCAAACAAAATAATATGCAACAACTACTGTGCTATGCTTAGGAACTCTCTGGGTGACAAATTCATTCACAGGCCAGGGAGAAGGTTCAGAAGGTGTAGAGCGTGGTGCATAGCATGAGGACCTGAGCTCAAGCACCAAAATGCTAGTAAATCTGGTAGTAGTATCTTGCATCTGAAATGACAGCTTCCATTTCAATGGTAATTTTGGAGGCAGGGAAAGGAAAAAAAAATCTCCAAAAGTTCACAAAAAGTATGGGAATCTGACATGGTTCTCACGTTTCCATAGGCACATGCGCACATGTGTACTCACATATGATCGCACTAACCGTTACTCATGCATATAAACAGAAATATCAAAGCACATGCAACTTTGATGAAAACTGATTTATATGCATGCCTGAAAGTTTACATGTCTGCTTACTGGTGAATGAGGTCATAATTATTTTTTTTCCATTTGAATAAGTAGGAATGACCTGGATTGCTGGGGACTGAAATTAACTACAGATTTCATAATAATGTCCAATGGCTGGGATGGAATGATTCAATTACTAGCCATTTGAGGCTATCAATTAGAGATCCCAACTATGATCTGTGTGTAAGACTGAGGCTTCACACAGGTAGGTAGCTGCAGTTTTGAGAAACTTGCATTTCAAAGGCCTGAGCTAGTTCCACAAAATGTCTGGTCAGCCAAAATTCCAGCCTGAAGAAAGAAGGAGCTCATCAGGCCCCAGTCTTTTTTTTTTTTTTTTTTTGTGATTTATTTTATTTATTTATTTTTTTAATGTTATTTCTTTTTTTATTTTTTTTATTTTTTTTTGTATTTTATTTTTTTCTAATCAGTTACATTTTATTAACTCTGTACCCCAGCCGTGTCCCGATCCCTCATTCCCTCCCAGTCCCTCCCTCCCTCCCTCCTCTCCACCGTGCCCCTTGCCAAGTCCACTGATAGGGGGGACCTCCTCCCCATTCATCTGATCCTGTTTTATCAGGTATCTTCAGGACCGGCTGCAAAGTCCTCCTCTGTGGCCTAACAGGACTGCTCCTCCCTTGGGGGGTGGGGAGGCCAAAGAGCCAGTCATTGAGTTCCTGTTAGAAATAGTCCTTGTTCCCCTTACTATGGGAAACCAATTGGTTACTGAGCTACCACAGGCTACATCTGAGCAGAGGTTCTAGGTTACATTCATACATGGTCCTTGGTTGCATGTCAGTCTCAGAAAAGACCCTGTGCCCAGATATCTTTGGTCCTTGTGGAGCTCCTATCCTTTCCTCATCAGACTAACTCCCCTTCTTTCTTATGATTCCCTGTACTCTGCCAAAGGTTTGGTCATGAGTCTGTGCTTTGAAAACACTGCAGGCCCCAGTCTTAACTGAGAAACTGTAGGTAGTCTATACCTGCTGAGAAAGACAGAGTCAGTCTTGTGTGTTGGAGGGGGATTGGATACTAATAGATTGCCTATGTTTCAACAGACTGCAACTCACCACACCCATAATGCACTCACCAATCAATGGGTCATGAAAAATAAAAACAAAAGAAAGAAGAGGACCAAAAGTTTAGAAGGGGGAAAAAGTTGGGGTAGGGGAAAATGTGAGAAATTCTGAAAGAAATCCTGTTGTCCATGTTGAAAACAGAGCATGGTTTTCTTGTTATTTTTAATAGAATCACTTAGGGAAGGACTTCCTTTTACCACATTAGAAGTTTAGGTTAAATCCAGTTTTATATCTAGCTTCATCATTTTTCTTATGTAGCTTTCTTCCTCATGTAGTAATCAGTGTCATGCATATTTGCAACAGATTTCCAAGTAACATTTTAATGAATAAATGAATGTTTGTGTGTATGAGGGAATGAAAGAAAAAAGTTTAAGAATATTTAATTTAATCATTGCAGAAAAGTTTATGGGAAAATGTCCTCTGTTGATGGTGTATATATATATATATATATATATATATATATATATATATATATATATATATATGAAATGGGCTAAACACTTAGAGTAGAATTTTTGAAGTGCGTACTTGGCCAGGAAAGAATAGATTAAATTATTGTGTCATTAATAAAAGAACTCTGTGTTAAGAATCCATGTGAACAATTGTATTTTGGAGAATGTTTTTTTGTCTTTACAATTCATACAAAATTACTTATATTTTATGTGACTTGAACCTCATCTCAAATAAATGGACCTTGAAAATTTATTCTGTTCAACGCACTTTGAAAGTCAATCACACATGAAATTGGTGCTCAGACAATGTGCATGCAAATATACTCATATATAAATCCACAATCATCAGTGTTCTATTATTGTATGTGCCTGGAGACTCCAAGTGTTTATAGCGTCAACATCCACTTTTATGTTAATTAAATAATTACCTCATTAACACTTCTAAGAATTTAGAAAATCTTAAAAACATTTAATATCACACTTTGTGGGTCTTCTATTTTTCTTTGAACACTTTATATAATGTGTGATTTTCCTCAGTGCTCTTTGAATCAAGATAATCAGAAGCATATAGAATTTATAAAGACTCTCATGTGTGTCCTGGGATCTGAAAATATTAGTCATTGTGTTATGCATATGATACAATATGTTGTGATGGAGACTGTAAAAATTATAGGACTGAGGACTGTTTTGATTCTTACCAATCCCCAGTAGAAAGAAAATTTAGCAACTTATACATTATTTTATTAGGCTCTGTGATCTGTAGAGTGTTAAAACAAATTAAGAATACCACATTTGGAAATTAAGTGATATGGCTCCATTCTTAAGTAACATGGTTTATTCCCAATATGTTTTCTTTTGTCCTCATGTCTTTATAGTGAGGCTGGGGTGGAACTCAGGGCTGTGAGCATGTACCACAGCGTACCACTGGAGTGCGTCCCAGACCCTCTCAACATCCCCCTCTTCCTGAGCCTGCAATGTAGACATTCATTATCATTCAGCTCGTTTCTGAAACTGGAGTGCCCGAAGCAAAAGTATGTATAATGATTTAAAATATATAAAATATAATTTTAGAAGTTATAAAATTCAGCATGAATTTACAAGAAAAAAACAGGTCCCTACCTACACTTTGCTAAATATCCTCAAATAATTGGATCTTCGGGTTTGGGTTGATATGTATGTGGCTCTGGAATTCTATGAAAAGATGCAATTTTAAAGGAAGAAATATATCTAAGTTTCCACAGCATTTTGCCATGGCCCTTGTGAGCTCCATTTCCTCTGTCTATCTCCTCAAGGGCAGTATCTACTTCTCAATTTCATTCTGGCTGAGCAGTATGCAGTCCTTAGTCATATTCTGTCTGCCAGGCAGCGGCCCTTTGAGATAGAAAGTTATAAGTTTTGGTCTACCATTGAATGGAATAAGAGTATCAGAGACCAAGGTGAGACCATTGTCTCTTTTATGCTCCAGTTTCCTTACATTATTGGGGGAACACAAACAAAACATGTCTGAATAGTCAGAATCAGGGCTCATAATGCATGGGCACATTTGAGATTAATTCACAAAATTCTATTGAAACTTGTAAGAATTATATATTCCTATTCTTGAAGTTCAATAGTAATGAGTTAAGTTTGTATTAGTATATATAATAACCTAATTTCTCAAATATGCTAAATTTAACCTCAAATATGCTTTTTAACAAATTTTATTTTTCAGTGATATTTGGTTTAGGATTAATGCCATATTTCAAATTAATCACTGAATAGACCAAAATTTATTATTTAATTTTATACCTCTGAAAAATATTTTCTATAACTACCATTATATAAATATTATTTATAAATTCAATTTTCATTTATAAATTCAGTTTTCAAATTCAATTTTGTTCAATGAGGTAATTTACACTCCCAATGAATTATTGACTTATTCGTTTGTTCCATAAATTAATTAGAAAAATACTTAAGAATTCTCTCAAAGAGGGTCTTTCTGTACTTTTTATTTCTTCTGTGGGATAGACTTATATATTAGTCTAATTCTTTAGCATTTCTAGTCTAAAAGATAAGAAACCCAAATTCTGTCAACAAAGCATCTTAGAATAATAGTTTATTAAGATATGTACATATATTATATTTCATTATCATATTTGCATATTATGTGTGATGTAAAATAAACATTATTGTGTAATATATATTACACAATATATATATATGTAATATATATATTACACAATATAAAATATTGTGTAATAATATAATTCCAGTACAGCTAAATCACTTGCAGTAATCTTGCTCTTTGATAAAGAAGAAAAATCTACCAGAAAAAAAAAATACCAAAAGTGCTATCTCAAGATCCAGATATACCACTTCTAGGCATATATCCAAAAAACGCTCAAGTATACAACAAGGACATTTGTTCGACCATTTTTGTAGCAGCTTTATTCATAACAGTCAGAAGCTGGAAACAACCCAGATGTCCCTCAAATGAGGAATGGATGCAGAAATTGTGGTACATTTACACAATGGAATACTACTCAGAAATTAAAAACAAGGAAATCATGAAATTGGCAGACAATGGTGGGATCTAGAAAAGATGATCCTGAGTGAGGTATCCCAGAAGCAGAAAGACACATATGGTATATACTCACTTATCAGTGGATATTAGAACTATAATATAGAATAAACATGCTAAAATCTGTACACCTAAAGAAGCTTAGCAAAAGGGAGGACCCTTGGTAAGATGATCAATCCTCATTCAGAAAGGCAAACAGGTTGGACATTGGAAGAGGGAGAAAACAGGAAATAGGACAGGAACCTACTACAGAGGGCTTCTGAAAGACTCTACCCAGCAGGTATTCAAAGCAGATGCTGAGACTCATAGCCAAACTTTGGGCAGAGTGTACCGAAGCTTATGAAAGAATGGGAGATGAAAGACCTTGAGGGGACAAGAGCTGCACAAGGAGAGCAACAGAACCAAAAATTTTGGGCACAGGGTTCTTTTCTGAGACTGATACTAAGGACCATGTGTGGAGATAATCTAGAACTCATGCACAGATGTAGCCCATGGCAGCTCAGTATCCAAATAGATGCCCTCGTAAAAGGAACAGGTGCTGTGTCTGACATGAACTCAGTGGCTGGCTCTTTGATCACCTACCCCTAAGGTGGGGGGGGGGGTGTCAACCTTACCAGGCCACAGAGGAAGACAATGCTGACAGTCCTTATGAGACCTGATAGGCTAGGTTCATACGAAAGGGAAGGATGACCTTCCCTATTAGAGGACTAAGGAAGTGTCATGGGAGAAGAGGAGGAAGGAAGGGTGTTATTGGCGGGGAAATGAAGGAGGAGGCTACAGCTGGGATACAAAATGAATAAATTGTAATTAATAAAAAATAATTAAAAATGATTTGATAGAATGTGCCTAAAGAATATTGATTGAAGTTACAGGAAACTCTCAGAATAATGACAATGCATTTGTCATCAGATATACCTTCTCTTTTAAATTATATGATGTCTTTTTCTTGTTGATGGTCCTCTGGGAGCTGCTATTGAATAAATGATATTATTTTTATGTGCAATTAGCTAATTGGGAAATATTTTAGTTTAATTGAACAATCATATTAATGTAGCTAGAAATTGTTCATAATTGGGATTCATAAAACTGCCAGGTTTAGATTCAAGAATAAGAAACAAATGAATAGAGACATAGCCTTTCATAAAATGGTTTAAATGGCTTGAAGCAATTTACAATCACATTTTACTAGAGCAAAAAATAAGAAAATTGATTAAAAATTCAAACTTGCTATCTTTTAATATTAATAATAAATAACAGAATAAAGAACTTTTGTTAAGTAATGGCAAAACTTTGCTTTAGGTTAATCCATTATTATAAGACACATAAAATTATGTCATATTTCTTGCATTATATTCCCTGAAAAATTATTGCACATTACCTGTGCCATGAGAATTGTCAGCAAGATTGACAATACTCTAATGCACAATAAACCAAGAACCATGAAAAATAGCAGACTGTCAATTTGAAGGAAACTGCTCTAGGGTTAGCTTTAATAACGATTGGGAAAGTCTTATCAATGAAAACTAAATCTTCAGGTAATGAGTGATTTATGTAATGTTACAAAACAGACAGTGATATAATTTTTAAGAAGTAAAAGCCAAAGTAAAAACTAGATGTTAATCACCATACAATAAAAAATATCAATTATTTATTTTATTGAAAACATGTGCTGTGTTGTTGTGTGTTTGGCTTCTAACACCTGCGAGGCTGAGGCAGATGTACAGTGAACTTAGGACCTGCTTGACTCACAAAATAGTACCTTACACAGCAAAACAAACAAATGTCACTGGAGTCCAGCAAGCCAACCAGCCAGCAGGTCATTCACCAACCTATCTCTCTCTCTCTCTCTCTCTCTCTCTCTTTCTCTATCTATCTATCCATCCATCCATCTATCCATAACCTTTCTGTCTCTATCATCTCTCTATGTCTATCTATCTTTCTATCTATCTATCTATCTATCTATCTATCTATCTATCTATCTATCTATCATCTCTACTATATATCTATCATCTTTGTATCTATCTCTATGTATCTGTCTATGCATGTATATAAGTATATATATATATACATATATGTGTGTGTGTATATATATCATCCATCCCTATCTATTATCAATGTGTCTATCTCTATCAGATGTCTATCAATGTATCTGTCTATGAATATATGGATGTATGTATTTATGAATATATATGTATATATGTTAATATATCATCTATCTCTATCATCTATGTATCTTTATCATCTATCAATGTATCTGTATATGTATGTATGTAAGTCTGTATGTATGTGTATATATCCTCTATCTATCTCTATCTAATCTATCATCTTATAAATGAATTATTTTATTAATATTTTATACATAATGCTTTATTAATAGTTTATTAATATAATTTTTATTAATTCCAATAATTAGTATTATTTGACCTTGAAGTTTAAACTTTTAGATGAAAAGGAAGAGATAAAACATAACAAAAGACCATATATATATATATATATATATATATATATATATATCCATATAGCAACTGATTTTAACTATATCTGTATATATATGTGCATATTTATATTTATATACATATGTATATAATCAGATATGTCTATGGTCAGTTGCTATGGTTTATCTCTTCAATTTCGTATAACAGTTTAAACTTCAAGGTTAAATATTACTATATTAGTGATGTATTAATATAGTAGAATCTTATTTTGAGTGTGGTGTTTAGAACTGAGGCCTTTGGTAACTATTATGATTATGCTAGAATAAATTATGTTTTAACATTAAATTTTGGTGTATTTACAAGGAGAAAGAAAAATAACACACAGCAAACAAATATATGCATTTCTTTCTAGCACAGTATATCATAGGAAGTCCTTATGGGATCCTACATTATTTCTTTTGTACTTCTAGACTAAAAACCTGTTATACATACAAATATATATATTAGATATAGAGATATGATATATAATTTATAATATAATATATATAAATAATATATAAATTTGTTTTCTTTTTTATGTTGGCTGCATAAAGTGTTCCATTATAGTGTCAGCTACACTAGTGATGTTTCTATATGACATATTTACTAGTGCAATAGTGATACAAAAGTCAAAAGAGTGATGAACATATTTTTATTGGCTTTAAACAATATAGGCTATTGCTGTAGTCCAGTCCCAAAGAAGTTGAAGGTAAATCCCTATGGCCTTCTAACATAAGACTCGGGGAATTTTATGCAGAAGCTGACCTAAAAGCCTTCTCCCTGAAGACTAACTATAAAAGATGCCAAATAAATGCAATGATCTTTTCTAGATCCCACCATTTGCCTGCAAATTTCATGATTTCCTCCTTTTTGATTGTTGAGTAGTATTCCATTGTTTAAATGTACGTCAATTTCTGCATCCATTCCTCAGTTGAGAGACATCTGGGTTGTTTCCTGGATCTTGCTATTATGAATAAAGCTGCTACAAACGTGGTTGAGCAGTTGTCCTTGTTGTGTATTTGAGCATATTTTGGATATGTAGCTAAGAGTGGTATAGCTGCATCTTGAGAAAGCACTGTTTCTAATTGTCTGAGAAAGCACCAGACTGATTTCCAAAGTGGTTGTAGAAGTTTACATACCCACCGACTATGGAGTAAGATTTCCCTTTCTTCACCTCCTCTCTAGCAGGTGTTGTCACTTCAGTTTTTATCTTGGCCATTCTGATGGGTGTAGGGTGAAATTTCAGGGTCATTTTGATTTGCATTTCCCTATGACTAAGGACTTTGAGCATTTCTTTAAGTGTTAATCTGCCATTCAATATTCCTCTACAGACAATTCTCTCTTTAGCTCTGTACCCCATTTTTTAAATTGGATTACTTGATTTGTTGCTTTTTAACTTCTTGAGTTCTTTATATATTCTGGACATTAGCCCTCTGACAGATGTATGGTTGGTGAAGATCCTTTCCCAATCTGTAGGCTATCATTTTGTTCTGATGAAAGTGTCCTTTGCTTTGCAGAAGCTTTTAAGTTTCATGAGATCCCATTTATTGATTGTTGATCTTAGCACTGTGCTATTGGTGTTCTGTTCAGGAAGTTTTCTCCTGTGCCAATGAGTTCAAGGCTCTTCCCCACTTTTCCTTCTAACAGATTTAGTATATCTTGCTTTATGTTGAGGTCTTTAATCCACTTGGAATTTAGTTTTGTGCGTGGTGATAAATATGTATCTATTTGCATTTTTTCTACATGTTGAAATCCAGTTAGACTAGCACCATTTTTTGAAGATGCTGTCTTTTTTTTTCCATTGTATGGTTTTGGACATGGTATATACTCACTTATAAGTGGATATTAGACATATAGTAAAAGATAAACATACTAAAATTTGTACACCTAAAGAAGCTAAGCAGGAAGGAAGACCCTGGGTAATATAATCAATCCTCACTCAGAAAGGCAAACAGGATGGAAATCGGAAGTGGGAGAAAACAGGAAACAGGAAAAGAGCCTACCACAGAGGGCCTTTGAAAAACTCTACCCAGCAATGCATCAAAGCAAATGCAGAGGCTCATAACTAAACTTTGGGCAGAGTGAAGGGAATCTTATGAAAGAAGGGGTGGCCACAAAAGACTTGGAGGTAACAGGAGCTCCACAACAAGAGCAACAGAACCAAAATATCTGGGCACGAAGTTCTTTTCTGAAACTGATACACCATCCAAGAACCATTCATGGACATAACTTAGAACCCCTGCTCAGATGTAACCCATGGCAGCTCAGTGTCCCAGTGGATTCCCTAATGAGAGGAACAAGGACTGTCTCTGATATGAACTCAGTGGCTGGCTCTTTGATCACCTCCCCCTGAGGGAGGACAGAGGAAGACAATGCAGCCAGTCCTGATGAGACCTGATAGTCTAGGGTCAGTTGGAAGGGGAGGAGCACCTCCCAATCAGTGGATATGGAGAGGGGTATGCAAGGAGGTAAGGGAGGGAGGATGAAATTGGGAGGGAATGAGGGAAGGGGCTCCAGCTGGGATACAAAATGAATAAACTGTAAGTAATATAAAAAAGTATCAAGAAAAGAAAAAGAAAGAAAGAAAACCATTACCAAAAGCTACAACCGGTCAAAATTCAAAGACCACCTGAGTGTGGGATGCCTCACTCCAAATGATACATTTACAATACAACCTCTGTACCTATGCCTCAGTAAATATTACAGAAAGGTGGAGGAGACTGTAAAAACCAAAGGACCAGAGAATCTACTGCAAGACTGTATCTCTGAGAAACGGGAAGCTACTTATGTGACATGTCAAAAATTTTTCTTTTGACTGACTACACATGCTCTGAACAATTCCAATACCAGTTACCATCCTAACATGAGTGAGGGAAGTTTTACTGTCCCTACCCCTAGATGAAGAGTTAGAATAAATTAATGATTTCTAAAAGATAAAGGATTAGTCTTCTTGAAGGAGAAGGACCCTTGGCATAGTTATCCAATATGAAGAGGTCAGCCCTAAAAGAATACAAGTGTTATACCCAGTTCGCGAGCCCCCAAAAGATCTACAGGAATCGACTCCGTTGCAAAACACATGAGGGTCTTTTTATTGTAAATTACAAGCTGCAGCTTGGGCCTACACAGCCCCACCACTGAAGCGGTGGGAGCTGAGTGCCCGTCCCCAGGTTAGTTGGGTGATTTATAGATTCTGGTCCCTCCCAGCATACCCAAGGCAGGGGCAATTCCTGCCTGGCAAGCATCTATTGGTCAAGATACTACATTTTGAATTGATTGGCTCTAGGAAGGTTCCCAGACCATTGACCATGACCAGGTGTCCCTCCCTAGGAGGAGGGTCCAGTTTCCTAGCAACTGTATCTCTAGTGGGTGGGGAAAGAATGCAGTGAGGTAGCTTTCCCCTCAGGGCATTACTAACTTTTTACCGCACCTACTGTAGGTTTTAATGATAGCTGCTACTTTATCCTTTGGTCTCTCACAAGCAATACTAAACCAATTCATTATGATGCTTTTAAGAGTGTGGAAGAACATGAGAAGTGTTGTAGGGAATAATGTGATTATATTTTAATTAAAAATAAAATAAAATTTAAAATATCAATTCAGAAATAGCTTAACATTGACTATTATTATATAAAATGAAATTTTCTTTCTTTAAATTTTCTATACATTAAAGACAAAATCAACATAGTAAAGTAACAACCTAGTGTTCTTTGTATGAAGGAAATACTATCAAACAACTATAAGGAAAACATAAAAATCTTAACAAAAATTAAAAGACTAGTAATTATATGATAATTTTCAGTCAGGAAAATATAAATCAAAATCATAACAAGATATAATGTTATCCCAGGTAGACTAGCTAATATAAGAACAATAACAACAACATATATTTGTAAAAAATATGAATAATTCTTACAGGATAAGGTTATAATTTAGTATAGTAATTATGGAGTGTCCATAGTTGCTTTATTTTGCAGTGATAAAACACTCTGACCAAAAGAAACTTGGAAAGAAAAATATTTATTTAGCTTCAAGGTTAGGGAAGCTGAGGCAGAAACTAAAATTAGAAACCTGGAGGTAGAAATCCAAACTGATACAAAATATGAATGTTACTTATTTGTTTGCTCTCTATGATTTGCTTTGTTTCTTCTTGATATTTTCCAGGATCATCTGTCCAGAAATAGCATCACCAATAGGCTGAGCTAACCAATATCACAGTGTATATCCCAAACAATGACATCCCTAATGCTCAGGCCTACTGCAGGGCAGTTTATAATAAATAGATATTGGGTCAGTCTTGGTATCATCAGGAGATGGATACATAAAACAATATGCTGTAAATATAGAAAGTTATTATCAATGATAAATAAGAATGAAATGTTATCATTTGCAGCAACCATGGATAGAAGTAGAGATATGTTAGGAGACATAAGTCAAATAGACAACTAGCACTACATATAAAACCTCAAAGAAAAAAATTAAGCTAAATGTAGTATAGTAATTATTAGAGATTAGTAATTATTGCTATAATAATTAGTAATTATTACATATAATGTTATGCATAATTATTATGCATAAAGGGAGATTGGATATGGTTGGTGAATGGCAACATATGAATTATGGAACTGTATGCATTAGCCCATTAATATCAGCTTAAAAAAATTAAAGTGTTCAGGAAGTTGTCTCCTGTTCCAATGAGTTCAAGGCTCTTCTCCAATTTTTCTTCAAATAGACTTAGTGTATCTGTTTTTTTTTTTTTTTTTGAATTTTATTTTTCTCTTGTCAGTTACATTTTATTAACTCTGTATCCCAGCCATGTCCCAATCCCTCATTCCCTTCCAGTCCCTTCCTCCCTCATCTCCACCATGCCCCTTGCCAAGTCCACTGATAGGGGGGACCTCCTCCCCATTCATCTGATCCTGTTTTATCAGGTATCTTCAGGACTGGCTGCAAAGCTCTCCTCTGTCACCTAACAGGACTGCTCCTCCCTTGGTGTATCTGGTTTTATGTTGAGGTCTTTGATCCACTTGGACTTTAGTTTTGTGCAGGGTGATAAATTTGCATTTATCTATTTGCATTTTCCTACATGTAGACATCCTGGTAGACCAGCACCATTTGTTTGGATGCTGTCTATTTTTCATTCTATGGCTTTGGATTCTTTGTCAATGATCAGGTCTCCGTAGGTGTGTGGGTTTATTTCTGAGTCTTCCATTCAATTCTGTTGTTCCTCCAGTCTGTTTCTATGCCAGTACCATGCTGTTTTTTATTGCTGTTGTTCTATAGTACAGCTTGAGATCATGGATGCAGATACCTCCCGAAGTTCTTTTATTGTACAGAATGGTTTTATTTATAAGGGGATTTTTGTTTTTCCATAAGAAACTGAGAATGGTTCTTTCAAGTTTTGTAAAGAATTGTGTTGGTATTTAGATGGAAATTGCATTGAATGTCTAGATTGCTTTGTTAGGATGGCCATTTTCACTATGTTAATCCATGAGTATGGGAGATCTTTCCATCTTCTATATCATCTTCAATTTCTTTCTTTAGAGACTTGAATTTTTTTTCATACAAGTTTTTCATTTGCTTGGTTAGAGTTACATTAAGGTACTTTGTATTATTTGTCTCTACTGTGTCATTTGTGTCTATTCTTTCTCAGCCCTTTTTTTCTTTTGTACACAGGAGGGCTTCTGATTTTTTTTTTTTTTTTTAGTTAATTTTGTATCCAGACACTTTGCTGAAGGTGTTTATCAGCTGAAGGAGTTCTCTGGTAGAAATTTTGAGGTCACTCATGTATATACTATCATATCATCTGCAAACAGTGATACTTTGACTTCTTCCTATTTCTATCCCCTTGATCTCCTTTAGTTGTCTTCAAGTGCTATGTTGAAGAGATAGGAAAAAAGTGGTCAGCCTTGCCTTGCCCTTGATTTCAGTGGGATTGGTTTAATTTTCTCTCCATTTAGATTGATGTTGGTATAGGCTTGCTGTATATTGTCTTTACTATATTTAAGTATGTGTCTGTATCCCTGATCTCTCCAAAACTTTAACAAGAATGGATTGTTGTCAAGTATTTTTTCAGCATCTAGGAAGATGATCATGTGGTTATCTTCTTTCATTTTTTTTATATGGTGGATTACATTGTTAGATTTATGTATATTGAACTACCCCTGCAAACCTGTGATAAAGCCTAGTTGGTCATTATGGATGATATCTTTGATGTATTCTTGGATTCTGTTTATGAGTACTGTATTGAGTATTATTGCATCAATGTTCATAAGTGAGATTGGTCTGAAGTTTTCTTTCTGTGTTGTGTGGTTTAGGTATCAAGGTGACTGTGGCTTCATAGAATGAAGTTGGTAATGTTCATTCTGTTTTCTATTTTGTAGAATAGTTTAATGAGTATTGGTATTAACTCTTTTTTGAAGGTCTAGTAGAATACTGCACTGAAACCATCTGGCCCTGGGCCTTTTTTGGATTGGGAGACTTTTGTTGACAACTTCTACTTTCATAGAGCATATAGGATAATTTAATTTATTGACCTTATCTTGACTCAGCTTTAATAAGTGGAATCTACCAAGAAAATTGTCCATTTCATTCAGATTTTCAAATTTTGTTGCATATTGGGCTTTTGAAGTAGGATCTAATGCTTCTTAGGACTTCCTCACTGTCTGTCGTTACATCTCCTTTTATATTTCTGACTTTGTTGATTTGGATTACAGACCTTAGATTCCACCTTACACCCATCAGAATGGCTAAGAAAGACTCTACCCTTCAGGGTATCGAAGCAGATGCAGAGACTCATAACCAAACTTTGGGCAGAGTGCAGGGAATCTTATGAAAGAAGGGAGAGATAGAAAGACTGGAGTGAATATGAACTCCACAAGGACACCAACAGAACCAAAACTCTGGGCTCAGGGGTCCTGCAGAGTCTGATGAATCAACCAAGGACCATGCATGGAGAGGACCTAGACCTCCTGCTCAGATGTCTCCCTTGGGAAGCTCAGTCTTCCTGAGGGTTCTTTATTAAGAGGAGCATGGTCGGTCTCTGGCAGGAATTCAGTTGCTTGCTCTTTGATCACCTCCCTGATTGAGAGATGGCCTAATAGGCCACAGAAAAGGAGGATCCAGACAGTCCTAATGAGACCTGATAGGCTAGGGTCAGATAGTAGGGGAAGAGGACCTTCCCTATCAATAGACTAGGGGAGGGACACATGGGGGGAAGATGGAGGGAGTGTAGGACAGGGAGGAGATGAGGCAAGCGGCTACAGCTGGAATACAAAGTGAATAAATTGTAAATAATAATAATAATAATAATAATAATAATAATAATAAAGTGTTGATTTGGGATTGGAAGACGTGTGGGGACCTGGAATACAGAGAGGTTAGGTGTTTATTTTAATCTTAAAAGTTACAGAAGTTGGAATACAGCTGGAAAAGAAGCACAAAAACAAGGTTAGGAGAAGCTTCTTGAAACTTAGATCCTAACTATTGTTGATTTGAGACATAGTTAAAGAATTTAAGCTATGAGTTGATATAAAAGCCATTGTGTTAATACCCTGGAACTTCACAGTGAGAGTTTCTGGAGTGTTAGGGAAACTCTGGCAAGGAAGTTAGTTATTTAAAGAAGTTACACTGGCAGATGAAATAGGTCGTCCCTTTAATTGAGAGGATGGCTATGGGAATTTGGATCAGCCCAAAGGATTTGTAAGCACAGGAGCATTCCAAGTGAAGGTCCCTTGTGGGTTTTCTGTAATGACTTGAGAGGATTCTCTTTTCTTGAGAAGTTTGAGATGCATCAACCATGGGAATGCAATCCAGAGAACAGAATTCTGTCCTTGTTGACAAATCGGAGTGGCCTAAAATCTTGAGCTGAATTTTATACTTGAATTTTACAGCAGATAAGGGACTAAGATGAAAGAGTGGCGTTACATTCCTTATGAATGTTATCAACAAAGAGCCCTTGTTAAGCAGAGATAATGCTTGCATGTCTAAAGCAAATCTTGAAAGTTCAATTATATTCCAAATTCCTTTTGTTGAAGGCATTTACATTCTGATGGGAACAGGGTTGACATCAATAGTAAGAAAACAGCTAGTTAAAGAGAAAACTAATATGATACTTAGAATCTTTTTGATAGTGAAATGTACTCAATAAACCCTATTGACATGCAACAAGCACACAGAGATGTCTAAAACAAAAGAAAATGAGTGGTAGATCTGGCTGCAACTGGGATTTTTGTCCCGAGAATATGTTGCCTTAATATGTATGTGTATATGTATGGATGCATGCATGCATGAATGAATGTATGTATGTACATATGTACGTATGGTAATCCTATTTTATTTATTACAGCATTGTAGATTTTGGTGAAATTTTATGCTAAAGAACAATGAATTTGAAAATAAAGTAATATCTTAACAAGGTAACATGAATGAATATGTGATTTGAGATTTTGTTTTCAAAGATAATGCAACGTAGTAAGAAAAACACTTATCACACTAGTGAAAATTTAACTAACTTCTCATAGTAATAGACACTGTAGCACCTCAATAGAAATGCCAGTCTGAAATATAACCTCAGTTTATCATACCTACACATTTAACTCTCTACTAAACAAAGTTTGTGGCCAATGGAGTAAATCTGGCTTCTGCTGGAATAGATGCTATTGAATGATTGAAAACATATTCAATTTGTAAAATCTTAAGGTTTCTTTTCCTTATATTCTACTTATATTTTACAGACTAGTATTCAAGTAAATGATGAGGGGAAACATTAAAATCATTACTGATAAATACAAGGTTCTGAATCTTTATATTCACTTTTGACTTATTTTCCAGTAACTAGGTGGTTGCAAGAATGGCATATAACTAGTGTATGTATTACCTGCTGCTATGTGCAAGCAATCCCAAGATAATTTTTATTCTTTCTTTAATTAAAATCTGTACTATTTGTTTATTTTTCTTCTTTTTATTTCCTCCAGAGCACATTTTCAGAGTTGCTTAGAGCACTTTACCCTTATATCAATCACTGCATGTGTGGGGAATCTCCAGGGACACTATCCCCAGGGGGTAAGCAGACATTCAGTGAACTCTAGCAGAATTTAAATCTGATTTTCTAGAGTGAAAGGGCCTCAAGAGAAGTGAAAATGATGCAATACTGTTATAGTTTACTTTCTTTGTTCAAACACTTGCCATATATAAAATAAGACTTATTATAAAATTAAGGAAAATAATCTTTTCTGAGTATATTTCTTAAGAAAATTGGAATATCTTTTTTAATAGACAGTCTTAGACAAATATATGGACAAAGTTAAATGATACAATTTAACTCAAAAATAAGAAACTGAATGTGATTCACTCAGATGTGAAACCATTTCCTTTTTTCTGAATAGTAATACTATTTTAGTTTAAAAATTGAAGCACAAAATGTATTTAATATTTTCCAATGTAACCAAATTGTCTATTACAACTGAAAATTAAGAAATAACATAGAGAATGTAGTATTAGTAATTCTTTGCGAGTCACCTTGTTTTGCCCAGTTCAGGAACCCCAAAAGACCAGGAATAACTAGACTCCTGCTGCAAGTATGAGGTTCTTTTTATTGTAAATTACAAGCTGTAGCTTAGGCCCACACCCCCCACCGCCGAGGCAATGGGAGCTGAGCCCAGGTTAGTTGGGTGATTTAAAGATTCTGGTCCCTCCCAGCATGCCCAAGGCAGGGGTGATTCCTGCCTGGCAAGTATCTATTGGTCAAAATGCTACATTTTGAACTGATTGGCTATAGGAAGGTCCCCAGACCATTAATGACCTAGTGTCCCTCCCTAGGTGGATGAGACAGTTTCCTAGCAACTGCATCTCTAGTGGTTGGGGAAAGAATGCAGTAAGGCAGTCCTTCCCCTCAGGGCATTACTGACTTCACCCACCTAGTTCAGGCCTTAATTAATAATAGCTGCTAATTTTTAATCTTTTGGCCTCTCAAACTATAAATACTTAAAATACTATCCAACATAACTCTTTATAGACTTTGAAAGCAAAATTCTCAACTTCATATAGAAAAGCAAAAAACAAAACAAACAAACCCCAGGGTAGGTAAAACAATCCTGTACAATAAAAGAACTTCTGGATGTAACATCACCCCTGATCTCAAGCTTCACTACAGAGCAATAGTAATAAAAAACTAACCACATGGTGACAGTTTAAAAACAAAAACAACAAAAAATGGTGATCAGTGGATTCATATCTAAGACACACAAGTCTTAGACACTCGATTATTGACAAAGAAGCCAAAACTCTACAATGGAACAAAGAAACCATATTCAACAAATGGTGTTGGTCTAATTGAGTCTCTACAGGTAGAATAATGCAAATAGTTCTATATTTATCACCTCGCACAAAACTCAAATCCAAGTAGATCAAAGCCCTCGACGTAAAACTGGATATGCTAAATCTTATAGAAGAAAATCTGGTACAAGAGACAACTTCCTGAACAGAACACCAACAGCTAAGACACTAAGCACATTAATTAGTAAGTAGGAACTCGTGAAACTGAAGCACTTCCGTAAGGCAATGGTATGAAATGGCAGCCTACAGACTAAGAAAAGATCTTCACCCATCCTACAGCCAAATGAGGGCTGATATTCAAAATAAATAAAGAACTCAAGAAATTAGACAGCAGCAAACCAAACAACCCAGTTAAAAATGATATACAGAGCTAAATAAAGAATTATAGACAGAGATACTTTTTAAAAAATTTTTATTAATCACAGTTTATCACTTTGTATCTCAGCATTAGCTCACTCTCTGATTCCCTCCCATTGCCACCCTACCTCCCTCTTCTTCTCCTATGCCCCTCCCCCAGTCCAATCGTAGGGGAGGTCCTCCTCCCCTTCCATCCGACCCTAGCCTATCAGGTCTCATCAGGACTGGCTTCTTTGTCTTCCTCTGAGGACTGGTAAGGCTGTTTCTCCATTGGGTGGAGGTGATCAAAGAGCCAACCCATGAATTCATGTCAGAGACAACCCCTGTTCCCCTTACTAGGGAACCCACTTGGACACTGAGCTGCCATGGGAACTTCTATGAAGGGGTTCAAGTTATCTTCATGCATGGTCCTTGTTTGGAGTCTCAGAAAAGACCCCTGTGCCCAGATTTTTTGGCTCTGTTGCTCTCTTAGTGGATCTCCTTTTCCCTCCAGGTCTTTTCTATCTCCCCCGTCTTGCATAAGATTCCCTGCACTCTGCAAAAAGTTTGGCTATGAATCTCAGCCTTTTTTTTTTAAGAACCACTAGCTATAAATTGACTTTTTTTTATTTTGTATGAATTTCATTAACAAATAACGTCTTAGCCTGGCTCCCACCTTGCTGCTTTCCCTGCTGATCACCCACCTAACAAAGCTGTCATTCCTGGTTCCCTGGAGTAAGACCCATCCTTCTTCAGGACTGAGGGACTTCACTACATGGGTATGTGTACAGAGAGCCAGTGTGTAAGGAAAGATTTGCCAAAGGAGGCTCCATCCCGTCAGGAAGCACCCTGTGTTCGAGACCACTGCCATTGCCCTCAGATTCACATCTCTTGCCTGAGGAAGAAGAGATTTACCATACGCCACCCAGGCGCACCTGTGAGAAGCAGGAAGAAACTTGTCCCCAGTTCTGTCTTCACAGCTTTTCTTTAGGTGAACAAACTAATGAGATCGTCAGTCACTCTAGAGCATATGCAAACTTTTTTCTTTGACTGAAAATAGATCATTTCCTCACACAATGTAGCTTGGTTTCAGTTTCCTCTTCCCTCTATCCTTCCCAGTTCCCTTCCACTCCTCCTTGTTCACTTTCTGTCTCTCGTTAGAAAACAGACAGGTTTTTAAGAAAGGTAATGTAATGAATATACTATAATGTACAGAATAAAAACTCATACATCAGAATTGGAAAAGACAAACTGAAAGAAAAAGCACGAGAGAGGGCACGGGAGTCATAGACCCACTCGTTTGCATGCTCAGGAATCCCACAGATACCCTGGAAGCCAGAATGCATATGCAGAGGACCTGGTGCAGACCTGTGCAGGCCCTGTGCTTGGCACTTCAGTCACTGAGCTCATGATGCTTTTCTCAGTTGATTTAGAAGGCCTTGTTTTCCTGGTGCCCTCCATCCCCTCTGGCTCTTACACTCTTCCTGCCTCCTCTTGTGCAGGGGGAAGGAGATGACCCCTGAGGGGAGGGATTGATGGAGACATCCCACTTAGGGATGAGGTCTCTCATTTTCTGCATAATGCCTGTTACAGGTCCCTGTGTTTGTTCCCTTCTGCTTCGGCAGGGGTCAGCATATGTTTTGATACCCTGCTGGGTAGAGTCCTTCAGAGGCCCTCTGTGATAGGCTACTATCCTGTTCCCTGGTTTCTTCCTCTTCTGATGTCCATCTCATTTGCCTTTCTGAATAAAGATTACACAATGGAATACTACTCAGCAATTAAAAACAAAGAAATCATGAAATTTGTAGGTAAATGGTGGGATCTAGAGATGATCATTCTGAGTGAAGTATCCCAGAAGGATAAAGACACACACCGTATATACTCACTTATAAGTAGATATTAGACATATAATATAGGATAATCAAACTAAAATCTGTACACCTAAGGAAGCTAATCAAGAAGGAGGACCATGGTAAATGCTCAATCTTCATTCAGAGATACTTTTTAAAAAATTTTTAGTTATTACAATTTATTCACTTTGTATTCCAGCTGTAGAACCTTCTCTCATATTCTCGCAATCCCACCCTCCCTCTTTTCCTCTCATGCCCCCTCCTTAGTCCACTGATAGGGGAGATCTGCCTTCCCTTCCATCTGACCCTAGCCTATCAAGTCTCATCAGGACTGTCTGTATTGTATTCCTCTGTTGTCTATTAAGGCAGCTCCCCCATTAGGGGGCAGTGATCAAAGGACCTGCCACTTAGTTCATGTCAGAGACAGTCCTTGTTCTCCTTACTGGGAACCCACTTGGACATTAAGCTGCCATGGACTACAGACAGAGATAGTTTTAATGGAAGAGAAGAAAGAAATGGTCAGCTTGTCACAGAGTTACTTCCAACCTGTGTTTCTCTTTTTTCTACAGGCCTTCTGTTCTCTTACCCTTGCTCTCTACAGGTCTGCTTTCCATCCTTTTAACTCACTGCACCCCATATCCTACCTAGTTTTCTTTCTTCAGCCACCATGTCTATCTCCCCTTCAAAGTCAAATTTATGCATCCTCTCTTGGATCCTCCTCGTTATTTATCTTCTTTGAGTCTATGCCTCATAGTATGTTTATCCTGTACTATATGGCTAGGTCCCCTACAAAGATGTGGCAGATGGACAGTTTAGGCTTCATGTGGGTCTTCTAATAAGGGAAGTGGATACTGCATTGGACAGACTTATTTGCCAGCTTTTTGATCACCTCCCTCTTGCAGGACTGCCTTATCAGGCGACAGGGGAAGAGGACATGCTCAGTCCTGATACAACTTGAGGAGCAGTGGTAGATGTTAAAAGGAGCTCCCATTTTCTGAGAAAGAGTTGATTGGGGAAGGGAAAGATCTCTCTTTCCTAGAAGGATGGGATTGGGAGTGGAGGAGAGATGGGACAATAACCAGGATATAAAGTGAATAATAAATAAATAAATAAATAGGAATGCTTAATAAATAAAATTAAAAAGAAAAAAAAAGAAATATTCAGTATCCTTAGTCATCAGGAAATTGCAAATCAAAACAATTCTGAGGTCCCATCTTACACCTGTCAGAATGGCTAATATCAAAACTCAAGGGACAGCACATGCTGGAGAGGATGTGGAGAAAGGGGAACTCTTCTCTATTGCTAGTGAGAGTGCAACCATTTTATACAACCATTTTGGAAATCAATTAGGCACTTTCTCAGAAAATTGGTAATAGTTCTACCACAAGACCCAGCTATACTACTCCTGGGCATATTCCCAAAAGATATTCCACCATACAACAAGGACATTTGTTCAACCATGTTCATAGGGGTTTTATTCGCAATAACCAGAAACTAGAAACAAGATGTCCTTCAACTGAAGAACAGATAAAGAAATCATGGTATGTTTACAAAATATTACTGGAATATTACTCAGCTATTAAAAACAATGGCATTATGAAATTTGCAGTCAAGTGAATGGAACTAGAAAAGATCATCTTGAGTGAGGTAACACACTTAGAGAAATAAACATGGCATGTATTCACATATAAGCAGATATTAGCCAAAAAGTACAGGATAAACATGGTCCAAGCCACAGACCCAAAGATGTTAAGTAACAAGGAGGGCCCAAGGGAAGATGCTTCGGTCACACTAAGAAGGGGAAATTAATAGACATCTGGGATGGATGGAGGAAGAAAACGGGGGAAAAAGGGAACAGGACTGATCAAGTGTAGAGAGTTTGGCAGGAGAGGAGAGAACTGGGATCAGTGTGGTACTATCTCAGGGACAAGGTAGAAACCTAGGGTAAATGAAACTCCCAGGGATCTATAGGCAATAAGGGATATGGAACAGGAGCCTCTTCTAAGAAGCTCATCTTGTCTGACAATGCCTCTCAACAGTCTTTCTGCTTGTATGTTATTGAAGAGGGAGAAAGCTAATCTGTTCGCTTTCTGGAACTTCCTGATGTTCTTTTGCGTTCTTTACTTCCTATTAAAAGAGCATGTCTGCGAAATGGAGGTTTTCATCATCCCTGAAAACATGCTGCTCTTTCACCTTCCTATGAAAGTGTTGTGTTAATATCCTCTTGTTTCACCTCCCTCTTGTGTTCTGTGTCCTAACGTGTTTCCCTTCAATTTGGGAGTTTTAACCACAAAGAAAATGGCTGACAGAGATGTTTCTTCTCAATGCAGATAGGAAAGATTTAGAGATAATTGAGAGGAAAAAACGAAAAACAAATTAGTTTCAAGAACACGTCATGTCCATGATTTTGTCCCCGGGGGAGCTTATGGCTTCTTTTGTCTCTGTCTCCACAAACATGTTTTATACACCATTCTGTCATTTCTCAGATAGCCTTGTTAACTTATTGAGCAAAAAGCCAAATCTGTGCTTTTGCCATTTTAATCTCTACCCTGTAGCTAAGAGATTGGGTCAGAATTGATGTTTATGTAACCTCCATATATAATACTCAGGGTTTTCCTACAGCACGATGGATAAGGTTAAAGCTCGGCCCATTCTTTATCAGGAAGGTGAGATGACAGTATGCATCACGTTGTCCGAACTATTCCCTGAACAGTGTGATGCTGTCCTTATTATATAACTGTTTCTAGCATTCCTCCTGCTCGCTGTGTGCAATAAAATTTTGAACAATAAAATTTTACATATGCCCTCTGTTCAACCCCTCATGTCCTAAATCTTGACATCCTATACCTCAGACTGTCATCTAAGCTCCAGATTTCTGATCAATCATTCTTTGGTTTATATCATCTTCCCCTCACACGACAATTGACAAAGGTGAATATCCGAGGATACCATCCCTTATTCTTCAAATCGTAAGTCAACTGGAAAAAATCCCAATTAAATTGTCTGTGATGATCTAAAATGTTCAGATCTAAAATATATGTGATGTACCTTTCCTATTTGTGTGACTCACTACCCTAGAAATTTTAATATTTTTAGTCTGATGCATATTTCTCTACTAGAGACTTACTAGTATAAAACATACTGACAATACTGAATAAATGCAATTTATTAATTTCAGTGCTTGTCAAATGGCAAACAAAATAGAATTTTCCATTATACACAAATTAGTTCCTTTGATTCATGATCTTATTACAAATATCACTGACATTCTTGAATGATTTTTATATATCAAAGCATCAACCTTGGAGAAAACAAATTTCCAGTTGATCTTCAGCTGTCGAAGATTCTTACTTCTTCTTCTATCATTCATGAAACCTATTTTGTGAAACATCCTTCAATTTTCAAAATTTTTTATTTATTATTATTATTTATTACAGTTTATTCATGTTGTATCCCTGATGTTGCTCACTTCTTCCTTTTCTCCCAGTCCTACTCTCCCTCTCTCATCTTGCCTCCCAATGTACCTCCCCTAGTCCATGGATAGGGGAGGTCTTCCTCCTCTACTATCTGACCCTAGTCTATCAGGTCTCATCAGGGTGGTCTAGATCCTTTTACTCTGTGGTATATTTTGGCCACCTCACCAGGGGAGGTGATCAAAGAGCCAGCCCCTGAGTCCATGTCAGAGAAAGCCCCTGCTCCCCTTTCTAGGTAACCCACATGGAGATTGAGCTGCCTATGGGCTACATATGAGCAGGGGTTCTAGGTCCTCTCAATGCATGGTCCTTGGTTGATTCATCTTGTGGTACATTTACACAATGGAATACTACACAGCAATTAGAAACAAGGAAATCATGAAATTTGCAGACAAATGGATGAAACTAGAAAAGATCGTCTTGAGTGAGGTAACCCAGAAACAGAAAGACACACATGGTATATACTCACTTATAAATGGATATAAACATATATAAGTGTGTGTGTGTGTGTGTGTTTAACATACTAAAACCTATAGTTCTAAAGAAGTTGAAATACAAGGAAGATCCTACGGAAGATGTTTAATCCTCACTCAGAAGGTCAAACAGGACAGATATTGGAAGTAGGAGAAGACAGGGAACAGGATGGGAGCCTTCCAAGAGGACCTCTGAAAGATCCTACCCATCAAGGTATCAAAGTAGATGCTGAGACTCATAGCCAAACATTGGGCAGAGTGCAGGGAATTATATGGAAGAAGAGGGAGATAGAAAGAGCCAGAGGGAACAAGGAGCTCCACAAAGAGACCAACAGAGCCAAAAGATCGGGGTTCAGGGGGTCCTGCAGAAACTGATGAATCAACCATGGACATCCTTCCTTCAGAATTGTTAAGATACCAGTTTCCATTGCTGTACTCAAACGGGGCTTCTTCCCATTTCACTAACAAAGGAGATTGCACAGGCTTCGCAATAGATTACCAAATGCCCTGTGATCATGCTTAAAATTAATCTTTTTTCTCATTGATAAATATTTATATATAAATATTTATATATACTGATAAAAATAGAATCATTCATCATTTTACTAGACAGCAACTCTTCTCATCAACCAACAAAAAATTCTCTCTACATCATCATTTTTTCTCTATATATGTTAGTAATTCATTACCAACTTAGCGTTAGTCATCTAAGGAAAAAAAAAATTCTTTAACGGTTGCCTTCAACAGTCAACGTTATTGTCCTCTACTTTAAATTTAAAAGTTCTCAAAAATGTCATATATGTGTTTCTCCTCACATTCTATTTAATCTACCCTTAATATATACTATTCAGGAAAATCAACTCTTCAGAATCATTTGTGTTTTTTCACAAGAATTCAGTGAAAATTCTCATCTTCATATTGTTGAACTCAACTAGAAACTCTAAAAGAGGTAGTCAACATGGCCTTCAGGTAATTACACATTTATCTGCCTTTCCACTGACATTCTGGATAGTCCTTCTTATTCCTGTTTGCTTGATTTCCAGGACCTCTTTGTGCCAAGGTTCAGGCTACAAACTTCCTATTAGCTGTCGTTCCTAAGCCTCCTGGCAATTTCATTTCACTACATGACCTCTGATTACCATTTCTCTTTAAATAAGCTTAAAACTTCTACCTTTATAAAGATGCTCTCACACAACCTTTAGCCTCTTTTTTCCAAAAGCGCTCACCACATCTACTGGATATTTAAGAGCCTTCTCAAAATTTACATGCATAAATCAAACTCTCCAAGTATATCTTTCCTGTATTATGTTTCTCAATAACTGTCAAATATTCTTTCAATTTGCTAATGCTAAAAGCATCTTTTCATTCATACTTTCTTGTGTTTTCTAAGTATTCTACTTGATCCACTGTTTGAAATACATCTAAAATACATTTAAATGCCTCATCTAGCTTTAACTGCTGCTCTGTTGTATGAGGTATTATCAGTTCTTAGTAGAATCTTTGTACTTGTTCCTTACCTAGAAATTGTATTTCATTCACATTTTTTTTCTCTTACGTACCACCACAGACTTTAGAGTGATCCTTGAAACTTATGTTACTTTTCTCTTTAAAATCACTGTCTCATCTTGTGGTGGTTTGAATAACAGTGGCTCCCATAAACTAACATATTTGAATGCATTATCCCCTGTTGGTAGAACTGTTTGGGGATGATCAGATGATATGAACTCGTTAGAGGATGTATGTCACCAAGAGAGGCTTGAGTTTTCAATAGCCCATGCCATTAGTTATTGCTTTCTGCCTCACTCTGGTTCATACTTATGTACGATATAAAGTCTCAGCTACTGTTCCAGCACCATGTTTGCCTGCCTGCTATATACTCTCCAAAATGGTAGCCATGGACTCACCCTCTGAAATCCTAAGCCTAATAAACTTTTTCTTCTATAAGCTGTAGTCATGGTTGTTTTGTCTCCTCTATATAAATACAACTAAGATACACATCAACTCAAAAGAAAAGCTAGTCTTTGTGATGCCTTGCAAGACTGCATATAACTTATTGATCCATCTGTCCTATTTTGATTCTCTCTTATGGTGATAAAACAATGACCAAAACCAACTTTAAGGAGAGAATGACTTATATCAGCTGCAGATAGCCCATGATAGAGGGAAATCGGGGCAGGAGCTGAAGGCAGGAACCAGGTTTCCTAGCAGAGACCTTGGAAAGCCAATTTACTTCCAGGCTTATATTCTGTTACTTTTCTTATAGCTCTTAGGATATTCTGCCCAGTGGTGGTACTGATCTCAATGAGCTGGCCCTCACACATATATCATTCTTTTAAAATGCCCAGTTGACATGCCCATGAGTCAATCTGATAGAGGCATTTCCTCAGCACATGATTCTAGTTTGTGTTAAGTTAACAAAAGTTGACTAGCCTACTTCCTGTGAGGAAAGAAACCTGTCACTCTTTTTCTTGCTTAATATCTCCTAGACTCCCTGATGCACCAGTTGCAAATGAACATTAACAAATTCCCAGCCTACACCTTGCTGATTGTGTTCTTTTCACATGATTATATCACTTGTCCTGTATCATAGTTACATATGTACTCAAATATCAGCTTAGTAAGCTAAAATATGTCAACCAGCTCCTGAAACTGGACAGCTACAGTTTTTTGTTCTACTGCTTTATGTTTCTTCAAAAGCATCATTACAATTTGCTATCTGTAATTTAAAATTATTTCATTTTAATTAGGAGATAATATTATGATTTTTATTTTAAATTTTACAAATATATTTCTACTCTTTTGAAAAGTCTTTGGACCATAGAACTCAACATTTTACCTGATGTCTGAACAATATGTAATTATTGTACCACAGTTGATATGGCTGCCAACTTATATAGCTAATATAATAGATTCGAGGATTTTCTGCAGTTAGTATTAATTTTTTTCTGACACGAGACATTAATTTTAACTTAGACAGATGAAAAGCAATAAACTTGATTGCTGAAGGCATATGAAAGTTTACGTTATTTGATAACCACTTCTAGGCAAAGGATATAGAATCAGGAGAACCTGCATTTTAGAACCCAAAGGACAAATGATGATAATCATTGTACGTGAAAAATTAACTGCTTGAATTATGTTCATAGACTGAAAATTTTGTGGCAGTTTGCATATTCTCAAGCCAAGTGTGTGATTCAGAACAAGCCAGGTACTGAAGATGATATGGGTGGGGTGCTGAAGTTCTGATTGACACCAACAAATTAATTTGTCAGAACCCAAGGTATGTAAAAGGTGACCAGGTTACTAAGAACTAATTGTAGGCTACATAAAACATAGGTTAAGTGTTATGGTCAGAATGCTGGGTATAACGCTGTCAGGTTCATTACATATATATGTTCATTATATTATATATACGTTTATATACATGGATAGGAGAGGTGGGCACAAACACCTACCTCAGTTGAAAAGCTATTGCAATAGATAGCTACTGCAAGAGGGAGAGTCAATTTTCTCTGAAGTGTTGTCCCTGGTATACTGACAGGATATTTTCTCCAGTGGAAGGTCTCCAAGAATATCTGGGCAGAAAAATTTATTGGTTGTAGGAAGTGTGAGGGTTAACAAATATGATAAAAAACATATGGTGTTTGTTGGGTGTGTATTCCTTTCCTTGGTTTCTGTTGCCTTCTCTGGCTCTTAGAAAAGTGTTCTGGCTTCTGAAATCCTGTTCTTTTTCTTCTGTTTGTTTATTTGTTTGTTTGGTCATGTCTCAATCTGCCTGCTTTTGTTTCATCTTGTTTTACTTTTATTCTTCAGATATGTGGTTTTTGGGTTTTTGTTTTGTTTTGTTGTTGTTGTTTTTTGTTTCCTAATAAGAGACAAAGTGTGTGGACTAGAATGGGAAATGAGGTGATGAGAAGCTCAGAAGCATTGGAGGAAGGGAAACGGTAAGTATTGCTTGAAACATATTGCTTGAAAACATCTATTTTCAATAAAAGAATAATAGAAATAAAAAGAACCAGCCAGGGTTCATAAAAAAAAAAACATTTTAAGTTATAGTCATGAGACTTAATGGTCTTCCTTTTTTAAATTTTTATTTTATTTTTATATTAATCATAGGTTGTTTACTTTGTATCCCAGTCATAGCCCCCTTCCTCATTCCCTCCCAATCCCACCCTCACTCCCTCATCTTCTCCTTGCCCTTTTCCAAGTCCTCTGCTGCTAGGGGAGGTCCTTCTCCCCTTCCATCTGACCCTAGCTTATCAGGTATCTCCAGGACTGGCTGCCATGTCATCCTCTGTGGCCTAGCAAGACTGTTACTCCCTTGGTGGGGGGGAGGGAAGGTAAAGGAGCCAGTTGTTGAGTTCATGTCAGAAATAGTTCCTGTTCCCCTTACTAAGGAAACCCACTGGTTACTGAGCTACCATGGGCTACATCTGAGCAGGGGCTATACATTATATCTATACATGGTCCTTGGTTGGATATATCATCTCTTAGAGGGCCTCCATGCCCTGATATATTTTGTCCTTGTAGAGCTCCTGTCCTCTCTAGGTCATAACTCCCCCTTCTTTCATATGATTCTCTTCACTCTCTCTCTATATATATATAATATATATATATTTCAAATAATATGAAATTATTAAGTAATAACCATTGTATTAGTTAGCTATATATTGGATTATTACAAATAATGCAAGCTTGAAGTGGCAAGGTTGGAAAGAGAAGTTTAAAATTACTTGAATTGGATAATTCACTATGCCTCTACAACAGTTTCAAGCAATACCTTGGCTCTATAAATAAATGAGTTTATCATGAATGTAATATTAACTATCCATAGAGCTAAACTTTGCACATACAAAAGTGTGCATTAATAGAAAATTAAGGCAGAGGTTTAAATTTTTATTTTGTGTGTGATTATTTTAGACTTTGCTAACATATATGAGTTATTTAGGGTACTTCAACAAAAACATTTAAGAAAAAAAAAAGCAAATTGGAACTCATGTAGGTAAGTACACCATAACATAATGACAATCATGTTAAAACTTATTAAATTTTTTAAAAGATAATGTGTTCAAAGTAAATCATATGAACTTTTCAAAGAATAAATAACATTTTGCTTACAAAGGAAGAAAATCCATGCAGAAAGGCTGCTCAACCTTGAAACCTGCCACAGAGGGCCTCTGAAAGCTTCTGCAGTATAGACTGTCAAAGCAGATGCTGAGCCTGATGGCCAACTGATGGGCAGAGTGAATGGAATTTTATGTAAGAAGTGGGAAATAGTAAGAGCTAGAGGGAACGGGAACTCCACAAGCAGAGCAACAGAACAAGATAATTTGAACACAGGGAACTTCCCAGAGACTCCTACTCCAACCAAGGACTATTTGTGGAGATGACCTGGAACCCCTGCACAGGTGTAGCCCATGGCAGTTCAATGTCCAAGTGGGTTACATAGTAATGGGAAGAGGGACTGCCTCTGACATAATCTGATTGGCCTGCTCTTTGATCACTTCCCCCTGGGGGGGGAGCAGCCTTACCAGGCCACAGTAGAGGACAATGCAGCCACTTTTGATGAGAACTGATAGACTAAGATCAGAAAGAAGGAGAGGAGGACCTCCCCTATCAGTGGACTTGGGGAGTGGCATGCATGCAGAAAGGGGAGGGAGGGTGGGATTGGCAGGGGAGGAGGGAGGGGCTTATGGGGGGATACAAAATGAATAAAGTGTAATTAATAAAAAATAAATAAAAGAAAAAAAAATTAGAATTAAAAAAAAAAAAAAAAAAAGAGGTTAATTCATTTTTAAAAATTTTTATTTTTTTACATTAATTACATTTTATTCACTTTGTATTCCAGCTGTAGGTCCCTCCCTCATTCCCTTCCAATCCTTCCATCACTCCCTCATCTCTTCCCATGTCCCTCGCCAATTCCACTGATAGGGGCGGTCCTTCTCCACTTCCTCCTGACCTAGCTTATCAGGTCTCATCAGGACTGGCTGCAATGTCCTCCTCTGTGGCCTAGCAAGGCTGCTCCCCCGTCAGGGGTTTTGTCAAAGAGCCAGCCACTGAGTTCATGTCAGAGACAGTCCCTGTTCCCCTTACTAGGAACCCACTTAGAAAGATTCTACCCAGCAGTGTATCAAAGCAGATGGTGAGACTCATAACCAAACTCTGAGCAGAGTGCATCGAATCATATGAAAGAAGGGGAATTAGTAAGACCTGAAGAGGACAGGAGCTCCACAAAGAGAGCGACAGAACCAAAATATCTGGGAAGAGAGGTCTTTTCTGAGACTGATCCTCCAACCAAAGACCTTTCATGGATATAACCAAGAACCCCTGCTCAGATGTAGCCCATGGCAGCTGAGTATCCAAGTGGGTTTATTCATTTTTACAGTTTAAGGATGAGAAATATTGATAGGAAGCTTGAGTCTATATGCATGTGTGCTGGAAAAGAGCTTTTGCAGACCCTGAATCAAAATTGGTTGGATGGACCTGGTACTAATGTTAAGTTGGGCATAGTATACAGAGAGGAAAGTTATTATTATTTTTTTTAATGGAAAAGTAATTTAAACAGTTTAGTAACAAAGGAAAGAGACTGATGAGAGAAAGGCTGTATTTGTGTGTGGCTATAAATTCAGACAAATTTAAGTTTAAAATACTGTGTTGCATCCCATTAGAATGAATATGTAGCTGGTTACATGGATTTGAACTACAAATGTGTTGTTTTGCCATATAAATTTCAAAGCCCCCCTATTCATAGGTAAAGATTAGAAGCAGAAATGCAATATGATTGTTAGGAAGATTAAGATAAATTTTTTAAAAGGAGGGAAAAGTCTTACTTGTTAATACTTGAATTTTGGGTCAATAAGTTGGTTTCTAGTTAGTAAATATTTTGGCCTTTAGGCTTTTGAAGCTTGTTGTCTCTGTTACATCTATACCTTTTAGATTTGTGAAGTAAAACCTGCTGTGACTAATACATGAATGAATGAGCATGGGTTTTCTCCCATAGAACTTTACTTACAAAAGTGAGAACATACAGAGGCTTTGACTCATCATCAATTATTTGTTCATGTATAAATCAAGATATTGAGCCTAAAAGCCAGATAAGTGTAGATAATTTACTAAATCCTAGAGAAACATTGAAATGAATTGAAAAAAAAATCAGCTGAGATTTGTGTCAGAAAAGCACATGAACAAGGATTCTGTGATCAATTCATTAATAGTTAATTAAAGCAATAACATATTAATTGAAAAATCTTATTAGTTATTACTATCTTATTAACATCTATTTTAAAGACACAAAAAATCTAACAGTTTACTTGAAGAAAGTGGAAAGATGGGAAGTGAATAGCATTCATAAACTTAATTCTTTCCTAAGAATTGGAGGTGAACATAAAAACTGAGGTCAAATGTACATTAAAGAGGAAAGTTTTACAACAGGAAGTATAGATTGGATATAATATGGACAGTCTGACATCTCTATTCATACAATGATTGTATACAGTCATATGTTTGTCTTGCCTGTTTCTAACTCCTTATATCATTCTGTTCTCTGTGGTCTAAGCCACAGCCTTTGGGAATGGAAGCTGTAGAACTCACAGATTACATTGCCAAGCTTGACAAAGCTCTCTTCCCCAAGCCTCGCTGGCCTTTATGGTCTCAGACTGCAGTGAGAGAATTCTTGAGGATTTTATAGACTGGGGAATTTATTTCGCTGATTGTGTGAGACACCAATGACAAGGATGCATAAAAAATTAACAAATTGGATGAATGTGATCAAATATTAAAGTCTTATGCCAATTTTATAGTAAATCAATTGTTAGCTGTCATATCTTTTGACTAAGAAATCTAGCTGAAATAGGCTTAAGCTCTGACTGTCTCAAGTGTTTCTGTAATTTCTGATGAATGGCCTGTGGTTAAAATGCCTGTGCTGTTCTGTCTCTTCGTTGCTCTCCATCAACCTGAAGGGAATAAACAGCTGCTTCCTCATTTGCCACAAAAGATTCCTTGCACCAATAACTTTATGATTGTAATAGTTTTCTGCAAATAACTACTGTCCATGACCTCCTTTTCTTCAGCTTTTACCACTTTTAGTTGTCTTGGGACATATTTCTTGGTTCTCTGGCAAAAGAAGCCAGCTTTTCCTGCTGTTTGAGTGTAAACTTTGAGACTATTGCTCACAAATATTCTCCTTGTAAAGTAGAGATAGTATACAAACTACCATGGGCTGGAAACTCTGTCTTGTCAAAGAAAGGACTGAGCACAGAAAGTATAATAGTTTCATTTCTCTCCAGCGTTCCACCGTAAAAAGTCAGTCCAAATTCTTAATTAAATTTGTCTTTCAATTAAAACTGTACATTAAAGTTAAAAGTGCAAAAGTTCCAGCGAGCTTGAATTTTCTTTCTCTTTTACAGTCTGAGACATGTATGGTATTTCTGTAACACTTGAACTTATTTAAAACACTTTCCCATTATGGATTTGGTGAAGCATTGCCCCTCTCCACCTATTTGCACTGTAGTTTTACTGTGTTTAATGGCAAAGGGCTCTTAAGATGCTACCAGCTACTTAATGTCTGAACTGTAACTTTACCCGAGATTTAGAGAGTAATCACTATTTAGAGTAAATAATAGATCTCTATGTTAGACAACTTTTTACTAATGAGCCCAAACTCAAAACAATATGCTGTGTAGGAGGCAAAAGCTACTTTGTGTCCCTTTGATAGTACTTCAGAAATGCGTACTCTAAAATGTTTTGCCATGCAATTTTGTCAAAAGGTGATAGGTATTGTTGCTAGGCCTTTATATATGATGGATACAAGAACAAGAGAGATATGCCACATCAGTTTAGACTACTAATGGTTTCAATGCCAGAATCTGAATTACGACAATGAACAAAAAGTTGCATTAGCAAAAACAGTGGATGCTAAGAAAAGTGTAGAAATGTGATCTTATTTTCTCAGCTGCTGAAAAGGAAGAAATATTTAAAAGTCAGAGTACAAGAACCCAGGGCTGTATGCTTCAGGAAGAAGTCCTCATTACCAAGTTTCTCACAGTAGATGAACATGCTGCCAGTGCCAGTGATGTCATCACCTTGGCACATGAATTCTGAATTAATTTTGTAAAGAGAGACGCCATTATATCCAAATCCTTTTACCTCAGTGCTCAGAGCATGGTAGCTTTTGTTGTTGTTGTTGTCCTTCGGAATATTATCTTCAAGATCTCTAAGATATACAGGCAAAGGGCCGGCCATCAACTGCACAGTGAGAGAATACCATAGGGTAGACCATGACAACAATGTTTGCGAAGCAGTAGACATGGTCTTAACTTTTCCAGATGACACTGATATAGAACTAAAGTTACAAAACCAGATTTTAGACACAAACACGATAGGTGGTTTATATAAGCAGTAGTGAGAGAAAAATTTAGTACTGTGCTTAGATTTTTTTTTATTTGAATGAATCTTTACAAGGCTCCCTTCCTTGAAGCAATATCAATATGATCCTTAAAAAATAGGTCAATGAAAAAATTTAAAGTACCTGATTTTAGACAGGAAGAATTCATATGTAACAGTGGTTAGTCAGCATCAAAACTAAGGGAGAACCACCAATCTAAAGAATAATTTTAATTAATTAATTAATTAATTTTTAGCTTATTACAATTTATTCACTTTGTATCCCAGCTGTAGACCCCTCCCTCATCCCCTTCCCATCCCAGCCCAACTCCCTTTTCTCCTTCCATGCCACTCCTCCAGTCCACACATAGGGGAAGTCCTCCTCCTCTTCTATCTGACCCTAGTCTGTCAGGTCTCATCAGGACTGGCTACAATGTCTTTAAAGTTACTATAGATGTTAGAAACCGTGGAATGTCTTCTCCATAGGCATTTACATTCCTTTAAGTTCTCTTCTGGCTTTTTTAATCATCAAATATTGATCAATATTTTGTTTTCACTGTCTATACAACAAATATGAACAACTAAATTTGAAAAGTTTGTAGAATCCCTATTTTGTCTAAATGAATACTTATAAAAACCCTGTTTCTTCAGTCATTGACTATGATCAAGATCTTGAGTCTCATTTTTCTGTCTCAAAGTTTTCTAACATGTAGCTTGTCATTAGACAGAACAACATCATCGACCCATTGTTGATCGTAGTATTGGCATCCACCTTGAACCTCAGAACTCTGGAGGGAGAGACAGTGCAATCTCTGTGACATTGATACCAGCTTCACATCCATGGGGAGATGCAGACCAGTCAGCGCTCTGTAGTGAGAACCTGTTACAAAAGAAGAAAAAGAAAGTGTCCTTTTACTGTGCAGTATAGACTTGCAATCTGCATGACAGGCTTGATATTTTACAAGAAATTTGGAGTGGACACAATGCTTCAGATGCACGGCTTTCCCTCTATTATAATACTTAAGATTTACTTTCAACATTAGCATTAACTGTCAATATACTATTTGGGGCCAGGAGAGGGCAGCAGAAAGCTGAAATTTATGGGAAAGGAGGGACGACTTGAAGGACCTTGAAAGTCACCAAGAATGTGAAGGAATGTATTTCTAGGAAGGGTGAATGAGTTTGAAACACCAACTAAGAAACATAATCTGTTTTTTTTCTATATTGGCACTGAAAGGAGGGCATCAAAAAATCCAAGAGGTTCATTAAAAACCACATGCCAAAGTGGAAAATGGTCAACTGGAAAATAATAATGGTACAAAACCAGAACAAAATGAATAAATAAGCGTGCAAGCTAGTGGTGATGAGTGTGGCAATGATACTTCTGCACAGGAAATACCTTTGTGTGTTTTTTTTTTTTAATTTTTCCTTCTTAAAGTTTTCTTTTGAATTTAAAGGAAAACCGCTATAAGTTTTAACTTAAAAACACAAAATACCAAGGAAGTCAAAACCCGAAAGCATAGATCTTTAATAGTCTTTACTAGAACTGAGTTAGGATGATCTTGGATCTGGCTGATGTAAAATTTTTTTTTTTTTAGATTCTCTGAAGCTTAATGATTACTTTATTAATCCTCAGTTTATGTACTGACTGTCAGTGCATTGCCTTTAGCTAAAGTTATATTTTCCTTCCTCTATTCTTATATTCATATATTTACAATTTTTCTTTTTAATGTGCTTTCCTCCATCTGTTTGCTTTGTGAATAAGTGGCAGGATCTTTCACTTTCTCCCTCTCTTGACATATTTACACATACAGAACACATATATGTGTGCATACATGCATACATAACACACATATATATGAATATGCATGTAGATCTACATGCATATTTTTGCAATCTGCCCTAAGAATAGTTAGGAAAGAAGAAAAATTATTATGGCTTTTTATTTTTCTTTTTTCAGAAGTGACTCATAACTAAGTTGGTACTCAGATTAAAGGAAGCCTTGTTCAAGTGAGTTGCGAGAAGTGATCTGAGAAAGCAGATTTACGTAGAATAGAGTTGTCACAGATTTTAGCATGCATAAGGTACTTTAGGGAAATAAAATTTTTAGAAAAAACAGGTCAATGTCTTTCCTCCTAAAACATTTTTTTTTCTCAGAAAAAAAGAAAATGGATTTTTATTTTCTTGGTGATTCTAAAAATAAAATTAGAATGATGTAGAAGGTTATAAATAGAACTGTAAATAATTGTGTCAGGAAAGAGTCAAAATATCTCTCTTGCCATCTGATAATCACATTACAAGCAACAAATAAAGAAGTTAAGTGGGATTACTCATTCTATCCTTCACTCATATTGAGATAATTAGTGTCAAAATTAAGAGCAAACAGTTATTATTCACTTGCAGCACCAAGAACATTATCAAGGAAACTGATGGTTGACATGAAATGGACTTTGTTGCAATAAGCATCAAACTTTTAGCAAATGGCTATTATCAGTGTCTAAGTATTGGAAGGTGGAGATGCTACTGGAGGGAGGAAGGGAGCACACTGTGAAGAACTAAAGGGCCAAAACATTAACCAAAACGGGTAATGATCCCCATCTGCTCACCCTCCCATCCCTCCATCTGCCTGCCCACCCATCCATCCATCCATTTTATCCATCTGTACATTTCCTTTACAGAATATAAACTCTAGGACAGAGGTCCATGTCAAGGGTTAAAGCAGGCTGGGCTCTTCTTTCAACATTTCTGTTTCTAGAGGAAGTAAGATGGTAATGGTGGGTGCAGGACAGACTAAAAATTTATAAGAAAACATTTACTTGGATTTCAAAGTTTCTTATACCAAATGTAATCTCATTTTGCTTTGGAAGCAACTATTAAAATACAATTTAAAAAAATAAAATGAGATTAAGAATGATTTATAAAACAATGAGTGTAAAATAATTTTGTTGTATTCTTTTGTTATTAAAATATAATTACATCTCTTTCCCCATTCTGTTCCCTTTTGTCAACTGCTTCTATATTTCTTTGTTCACTCTCAAATTGAAGGCATCTTTTTCTTTGGTGTGTGTATTCATGTGTGTGGTGTATGCATGTGTGTTTCTGTGTGCATGTGTGTGTCTATATGTGTGTGTGAATGCAGATTTGTGTGTGTGAATAAACATATAGATACAACCTGCTGTCTCTTTTTGATGCTCATGTATGTGGTTTCAGGGCTGACCTTTTTGTACTGTCCAATCAATTACAGGGCTCATCCCTGGGAAAGACTTATTCTATGTCTCTCGGCTGCTACTAGTTGCTTCTAGTCCTTTATCTTAGTGAGGCAGATGAGTAAGAGAACTAACTCCTCCTTCTACACTAGCATGCCTACTATCATTGTAATTGTTCAGGTCTTGTTTAAGTCATTCATATTGTTGAGATTTCACAGGTATTTCTTCCCTATCATTCTTAGGTTACACTTTATCACTGCAGACTTCTGGGTTATGTTTCAATCTTGGTTGTCTTCAGCCTTCTATATTTAAATGTTTAAGCAGATATACAATACAAAATTTATTGAAAATTATTAAAAGACCTAAAATGAATCCCCTGTCATTTCACTTACAGGCCCTGTATTTTTTTTTAATAATTTTTACTTTTTTTATAATTTATTTAACTTTATTTTATGTGCATTGGTGTGAGGGTGTCAGATCACCTGGAACTGGAGGTACAGACAGTTGTGAGCTGCCATGTGGGTGCTGGGAAGTGAACCTGGGTCCTTTGGAAGAACCGACAGTGCTCTTAACCACTGAGCCATCTCTCCAGCCCCAATTTTTACTTTTTTATATCAATCACAGATTGTTTACTTTGTATCCCAGCTGTAGCTCCCTCCCTCATTCCTTCCCAATCCTACCCTCACTCATCTCCTCCCTGCCCCTTTCCAAGTCCACTGATAGGGGAGGTCTTCCTCCCCTACCATCTGACCCTAGCTTATCAGGTATCTTCAGGACTGGCTGCAATTTCCTCCTCTGTGGCCTAGCAAGGCTGTTCCTCCCTCAGGACGGGGGGAGGGTCAATGGAAAAAAAGACAGCAACAAACGGTGCTGGTCCAACTGGATGTCTACAAGCAGAAAAATGAAAATAGAACCAAATTTATCACCCTGCTCAAGATTAAAGTACAAGTGGATCAAAGACCTAAACATAAAACCATATACACTAAATCGGTTAGAAGAAAAAGTGGGGAAGAGCCTAGAACTCATTGGCACAGGAGACAACTTCCTGAACAGAACACCAACATCACAAGCTCTAAGAGCAACAATCGATAAATGGGACCTCATGAAACTGAAAAGCTTCTGTAAAGTGAAGTACAGGCCCTAAATTTATTTTGGTTCTCTGACAAATATCTGTATGAGCTACTGCCATTTTGTGTATGAATTTATAGAAAATTGCATAAGTAATACTGGTATTGGTTCTGTCAGAAGAATGAAATTATCTTTTTGAAAACTGAAGAGTTCAACATATCTTAAAGGTATGTGAAAGGGTCCTGAGAGGGCCAGAGGAATAATTCCCTATTGTCTGTGTGTCATATGTAACAACAGAAACATTTTTTGACACTCTTTGGTATCCAGGTAAATTTTCTGTGGAGGAACTGGCTTATGGCTTAGAAGGCAGAGGGAAGATAAGCCACCACCAAGAAGACCTGGAAGTAAAGCTAGCAAACAAATGGTTTCATTTTCAGATGGAAGCGTCATGGCCTCTTCTAAGATCACAGGAGGAAAGGTAACAGCAAGCCCTGTGGTGTCTTTTTAAGCTCATATTGCATGCAACACTTGTAGCCAAATATTTTCTTCAACCAGTACTAGTTCAGTCTCTTTCAATACACCATGAGAAAATAAGAATGACCATTTTTTTTTGCAGTTTTCTGGAAACAACCTCCTCCTACACCCTATTCTTTGGCTAAATTTTTCACAGTTATTTAGCAAAGTGCCTCTCATAAAGATCTGAGTTCAGAAAACCGTGCTTGCTTCACTTACTATATCAAGATAATAACAAAGCCAAGGTGCACCTTGGTCAAAAAAACAAAACAAAAAAACGTGAACGAAGAGCCTCACTTTATTTAGCATTTTAATGCATTTACATAACAAATCCTAAGCAACTTGATTTACCTGAAAGTTTGTTAAAATATGAATTAGTTACTTCAAGTGCTGATTGTTCTGTAGCCCCTTCAGCTGTGCCCCTGACAGAGTCCTTTTTCAGGCCTTATCCTTTGGCAAAGGTGTCATGAGAAAGTTTTCATTCACTACTTCCTGCCTGTAAGAGTAATACCATCCATGAGGTGGCCCATAATGCAGTGCACAATCTATTGTGATCAGAAAGGGTGTGTGTGTGTGTGTGTGTGTGTGTGTGTGTGTGTGTGTGTGTGGTGTGTTCTCTTTTAGTATCTGAAAACCTACATATACGAATGTGTTCACTCACCAAATACAGCAAAACTCTAGTGTATGAAACGAATCTGAAAGGGTAGCTGGAGATGAATACACTGTTAAAGCTATGTTATATTTAGGGTCATACCCTCCTCATCGTCACCCACCTTTCTTCATCGTCACTGAAACAGAGACACTCTGTGAGCACTGTGGTGGCAACCAGTGCACCTTTCTCCTGTAAGTCTGTGACGATAAGATTCATCTCTGTCTTCCGGCCAGATGTGGACCGTCAGTTTTCGCATTTATTAAGGGGAATGGCAGTTCTGATTGTTTTTGCTTTTCACGTCTTACTAGAGTCACCCTTCGTGGGCAAGTCTCAGAGTCACTTTTATTTGCTGATAAAAGGAGGGTTCTTTTATTTGCTGATTATGCATATTTTGGCTGTGCATTCTGCAACTAAGTAAACAGCCACCGAATGCACTTAGAATTTCAACAAAATTACCATGACTTATACCTAAGGCAAATCTATATTAATAAGTTAGGCTCACAAGTCCATTCCTGGAATGCCAAATCACAATACGTTATGTATTTTGACATCATAATACAATATGTATTTTGAATCATAGTGAATTCATGTCTTCTCAGGGCCAAATCCATTAACGGCTGAAAAGTCTTTGAACGTCCCCATTTCTGTGGACAGTCTAACCGTCACTCCCTCTTGTGGTGATCAGTTCCTTAGCTTAGAGGAAACAAATGAAATTAACACCTTACAGGTTATTTTGTCATGTAAAAGTCATAATATGCTGAACTTCATATTTCTTTCAGAGCAAGGGACATGTGTCATTGGGAATATTCCTACAACCCCGGTGCTCACTGGACATGCCCTATTACTGCCCGATTCATCATTTAACAGCCTGATATGCTCCATGTAGCCATGCTGGATGGAAGGGTCTCTTTTCTCATCTTTGTGTTCTCACACTACAAAACAATTCCCCATGCTGCTAGTCTTCACATAGCATATATAGATACTCCATTGTGGATGCAGCACAGTGTCCCAGATCTCATCGTAAGGGAAGCAGGCTTAGTGCTGTGGTCAACTCTCAGTCTGATCTTATCCTAGGTTCATATTCCTCTTTTTAGGATCTCCTAATGTCTACATGTACTACAAGCTCTCTCTTTCTTCTCTGCTTTCTCACAGTCAGCAATTATAAGGCAAGTACAGATTGTTTTTAAATGCAAATTTTACCCACCACATATATCCACAAATGTGTGTATGTGATGGGATGCCATGCACACATACATTGCATAACGCTGAAACATATCCAGTTCCTTAACTGTCATTTTTCTTTGTTGAAAGATGTTTAAATCTTTCTTCAAACTTTTAAAATTCCTATCACGTGCCTATTATTAATGTGTATGGTGACTCTTGTCTCTCTAGTTCTGTGATTATAGGTCTGCATACTTGCTTCTTTTAAGAACAAAATTAGTAATGGTTCTAGTTTTTCAAATTGAGAGTCCTGTGCTGCCATAGCAAGTCTTTTGCTGAGAGAATCATTTCCTCCATCAGATGTTAACAGCTTGACAAATCAGTAAAAGTAGTAGACATATGACTTTGAACCGTACAAAGATCAAATTGCTACAAGTATTTATTAACTTGTCTTTAACAAAGCTGTATTATGTACATTTGTTTAATTTTTGTTTGTTAAGTACCTACATAACACATTTTATCACTTGGAATACTTTAAGTCTGCATATATATGTATATATGAACATACACACACACACACACACACACACACATATGTATATATATATATGCATATGACCAACACTGTAAAATATATTGTATTATAACAAAATTCTGCATCTCAAAATGTTGGCTAATTTGTAAATTAGATACATTCTTCAATCTTGATTCTACGTATTTTCTTTCAAAATTTATTGCCTAAACACCAAACTAAAAACATTTTATTATCATACTTTAGATTATAAATCAGTACTACAAGAATATAAGCTCTGAGATTAGATTAACTATAACTGTTATTATGAGTTCAAGACTGGGAGGGAGGGTGGGACTGGGAGGGAATGAGAGAGGGGGCTAAGGATGGGATACAAAGTAAATAACCTGTGATTAATATAAAAAATAAAAATTAATAAAAAACAAAATTAAAAAGAGTTCAAGACTATTGACTTCATTAATTCTCCTTTGTGATTAATTTATTTCAATTCAATTTGTCACACATAGCAGACCATAGTTTGACAATTTTAATAGTATCATTTTACTTTTTTAGAAGGAAATAGTGACTTTTTTCTTCATCTTTCATAACCTGATTTCATGTACAACTATATGGAAATTGTTTTATTTTATATGTAGTCAGAGCCACAGCTGTAAGAAATAATCCAAATTTTAACAGTCCTTTCTTATTTAAACTAATCAGTTCATGAAAGTTAAGCTTCTCATCATCTCAAAGTCTTCTGAGATAAAAAAAAAGATGAATAAAATGACTCAAAAGTATTTTTTACTTGTGTTCGAGTGGACTTTTAGTAGAAATCTCTAAATATTTTTATTTTAAAGAGAGAAGCTGAGGTTAGATAAAAGAATAGTTGAGAAGAAGGAATGGGAGATGTGCACACTGAAAGATCCAAAACTCGTTTATGTATGAAAGCTTCTTTATCTATAACTATTTTGAGTATTTTTATTAAAGAGAATGCAGCCACTCCTGATGAGGCCTAATAGACTAGGATCAAAAGGAAGGAGAGGAAGACCTCCTCTATCAGTGGGAAGAGGCATGTGTGGAGAAGAGGGAGGGAGGGGTTGGGAGGGCTCGAGGGACGGAGCTACAGGGGAGATACAAAGTAAATAAAGTGTAATTAATAGAAATTAAACACACACACACACACACACACACACACACACACACACAACTTGAACCCATATCTTAAGTTAACTGAATTTTTACAAGTAGCAGTACTAGACTGAAGAGATATCTTAGAAAATAAATGCCATAATTCTGGTCCAGTAATTCATGACAACTAATGGTCCTTAAAAATAAAAGATAAATAAATGCCAAGGTTACGTCTACTTGACAAACTCATTTGTCAATACTGTAAGACACAGTATGTTCTCAAACCTAGATAATGAGTCAAGATTTATAATTAAAGGTTTAAACAAAGAAATAGTTCAGTCAGAAATGTTTAAAAGTTGTATATAAAAGACAGAATCGTTAAAATGACATTTTTCTATTTTTTTTCTTTTGTCTATAGGACTTGAGCTAAGGTATCCACTCTCTGAAACTCAGCTTTTTATATAAAATAAGTGTAATGATATATACTTGACAGACATAAAATGTTGAAGTAGATAAAAGATGATGAAGTAGAGGGTCTGGCTCATTGACTATGCACCTCATTTTAGTTCTTTTCATTGATGTTGTTACATGTTTATATAACATTGCTAAATATTAAAACTAGGATATCTCCTTATAGGTGCAAACTTCTGTCTATAAAATAAAGGGATTATAGAGATAATAGAGAGAGAGAAAAAATGGAAAACATTTCTTTCATATGAATGTTCTCTCCCCAAAAAATTAAAACAACTCAGAATAGGTCCACTCAGCTCATGACAGGAAGTCTTATTCTAGAGTGCCACATCGAAAATTCTTTGTTCTAAGTGTGCTGTTAGAATTTGAGTGTTGCTTAATTTTTTCAGTGGTGATGTATAGATACTTGCAGACAATAATATGTAACACCATTGAAGTAACAAAGCACTTGATTAGATGAATAAGTAATGATATTTCCCCAAGAAAATGTATAACAACTCAAAAATATTTGTAAAGACTATTATACCTATTATTACTCATGAATTACTCATATTTTGCTGAGCTAATAAATGAAATATTCTTGTAACTAGAAAATTTAAAGACTAGGATTTCTTCTCTTTAAGACTCATTTTATATAATATTTCTAATATTTGCATATCCAAGTTATATTATATATGTATACTATATATCAACTACATCTGTTACAAGTTATTGATAATGAAACATTATTGTTCTTGTGTTCAGTCTAACAATCTGCCATTGATCATCTTTTCATGGTGATGGAATTAGATACTAGGAATGACATATCACTACAATAGTTGCTTAAAAAGCCTTTACAAAGACTATTCCATCGTTATTTGGCACATTACCATGGTTTGTGTCTGAGAAGCTCCCCTTTAATTGAATAAAAAGCCACGAATTGCTCGCTCATTGATAAATGTGGGCCATTTAAGGGGACAATTAACAGATGATATGTGTTCTTTGTAGCAAGAAAAGTGACTTTATCACCCGCATTTACAACACTGTTATTACTAACCTTCGCTCGTTACTTGTCCTCACAGTCATACAATAGCACCATCATCCACATATCATTTTCTGTACTTCACATTTTTATAACAACTTGTAAGAATTTACACTGTCGTCTGATAAACCTTTGTAGCAGTGTTGTGTGATATTCATTTATCATTAGTGAAGTTCCATTTTCAGTTTCAATTTCAAAGACTATTACAGGACAGACTTTCACTAAACATTTGTACATTTACTAACATTAGCACTTATTTATTATAAATTTATTGTACATGGGAACTCTTAAGACTGAATTATTTCTGGAAATAATGACTCTCCATTTTTATTCACCGCAGGATATGCATGCAGAGCAAAATGTGTTTGTAATACATTTTCATAGAGATTAAATTTTTTCATCAACAGGCTCCATTAAAAATGTCAGTTTTAGGTCTCAAGTAAATGATGAAATCTTAAATTTACATCAAAAGCCTTCAGATTTAGATGTAGATGAGTAGAGTCATTGTTTTTCTTTATTAGTTTTGAAATTAAAACATGATTTATATATGTGGCAAAGCTTAATTTTGTCAGTATTTCGGCAATTTTTGGTAAATGAAATCATGTAAATGCTCCCTAAATCATCTCATCATGTTTCATAAAAGCCTAAGCAGCCTATCATCCAGGCCAGCTTTATAAATAGCACTCTTTTCTTTTATTCTAATAGTCTCTCTGTGAGAGTATCAAATGAATACAATTTCATAAATCTTTAAATTCTGCTTTCTTTTACCCAACATAATACACTTGAGATAAATCTCTTATTTTAATTTTTATAATTTTATTAACATAAAGTACAACATTGTAAAGCATAGAGAATGTTAAGAATGTTATTACACACACACACACACACACATATATTACTAGGGTAATATTTATTTCCTCCATTGCTGTTTTATATTCTTCTCCCATTTTAAACTTTGCCCATTCCACATTTCTTTTTGTAATTCCATTTGGTTAGATGTCCTTCTCTCATTCTAGTTTACACATGGGAGAGAAAACATATGATATTGATTTTTGTAAAACAGCCTTTTTAACAGAACATGATGATTCCATGGTCACATTCATTCATACAAACAATATGATGTCATTTAATTCTATGGCTAACTAAAAAATAATAAATAAATAAAATTTTATGTGCATGTTGCATATTTTTTTATTTCAACAACTTTAGAAGAATCTAGGTTGGTTTTGTAATTTGATTTTTATCAAAACTGTGATAATTTACACAAATGTGTGAATATTATTATAGTAAGGTTATTTGAGTTATTCTAAGCTCATTCCCAGGAGTGTTTTTGAGGGATCATATGGAAGCACTATGCTTTATTTTTTTATTAATTATACTTTATTCATTTTGTATCCCCCCATAAGCCCCGCCCTCCTCCCCTCTCGATCCCACCCTCCCTCCCCTTTCTGCATGCATGCCACTCCCCAAGTCCACTGATAGGGGAGGTTCTCCTCTTCTTTCTGATCTTAGTCTATCAGTTCTCATCAAAAGTGGCTGCATTGTCCTCTACTGTGGCCTGGTAAGGCTGCTCTATGTTTTATTTTTAAGGAATCTCTGTACAGAATTTGTTGATTTTTTTTTGTTTTCTTAATGATAGCCACTGTGACTTAGACGATGTGGCATCTTAATGTAGTTTTGATTTGATTTTGTGTTGTGTTGGCTAACAATGCTGAATGTTTATCAGTTATTTATTGGCTATTTGTATTTGATTTTAAGTGATCATTTATTGGTTAGATTATTGGCTCTTTCATTTTTTAATTATTTTATTTCTTGTATAATATATATATATATATATATATATATATATATATATATTACTTTTTCCCTCTTAATGAAAATAGATTATTTTCTCATAAAATACACGGTGATTTTAGTGTCCTTTCTTTTCATCAGTCTAAGTCCTTCCCAACTATTCTTCCATCCAGATTCACTCCCTTTCTCTGTCTTATTAGAAAAGTGGAGGCTTCTAAGAGAAAACAATCAAGTATGGCAAATTGAAATACAGTAAGATGAAGCAAAATATTTCATATTAAATTGGACATGACAACCAAACAGAAATAAGAGTCCCAAAGTTAGGCACAAGAGTCAGAGACAACTTGTTCTCACGGTCAAGAGTCTTATAACAATACTAAAAGTAATATCTATACTATGTGTACAGAGGATCTGATATAGATTCACATAAGTCCTAGGCTTGCTGCTTCAAGGAGGACCTAGGGAAGAGGCTTAATCCTCCTTCAGAAGAGCAAACAGGATAGACATCAAAAGTAGGAGAAGACAGGGAACAGGACAGGAGCTTTCTAAGAAGGCTTCTGAAATACTCTACCCAGCAGAGTATCAAAACTGATGCTGAGACTCACAGCCAAATTTTGGGCAGAGTGCAGGGAATCTTATGGAAGAAGAGGGAGATAGAAAGACCAGAAAGGGACAGGAGTTCCACAAGGAGACTAACAGAGCCCAAAAATCTGGGCTTAGGGGTTCCTGCAGAGATGGATGAATCAACCAAGGATCATGCATGGAGAGGAACTAAACCCTCTGCTCAGATGTAGCCCATGACACCTCAGTCTCCATGGGGGAACCTTAGTAAAGGGAGCAGGAGCAGTCAGTTTCATGAATTCGTTTGCCTGCTTTTTGATCACCTCCCACTGGCAAGGTAGCCTTACTAGGCCACAGATAAAGAGGATCCAGACAATCCTGATGAGACCTGATAGGCTACAGTCAGATAGAAGGGGAGAAGAACCTCTTTTGTCAGTGGACTAGGAGATGAACATAGGGTGGGAAGAGGAAGGAGGGTAAGAGAAACTGTCAATTGAGTGAATAAGTCCACATAATGGGACAAAATATCTGCTAGCTACACATATGACAGAGTACTGTTATCAAGAAAATGCCACGAAACTAAAAAGACAAGAAAACTATTGATCTAGATAATTTTTTTTTTTTTTGCTAGGCATATGAACAGAACTCTCAGATGAAGACATAAACGTGTTTACCATCTTTATCAATTATGGAAAAAATAATTTTAAACAGCTCTGAAACATCATCTGATGCCAGCCAGAATGGCTGAAATCAACAGAAAGCTGACAATGTATGCTAGCAAGATCGCAGGGAAATGGGTGGACTTAGAAAAGATAAAATTTCTGTGGTGAGGTAAATCAGACCCAGAAGGACAAATGCCGCAGTGTTGTCTCTCATTTACCATTGCTAGCTCCAAATCTTCAGATAGAAATGTATCTATCTGTCACCTCTTACCAAAAAAACTCTCTGTAGCAAAGGGAGCCCATCGCAGAAAACCTACAGAGGCAGTGCTAAGATCAGTGGATTGTGGAAAGCCCATTGTCAGTGGATTTATCTGCAGCAATCTTCTTCCTCAGCAGCTAAGGGAACATTGTGGTAGAAAGGGCAGAAAGACTGTAAGAGCAGAACACCAGAAATTCTACTGGGAGACTGTTTCTCTCATAAATAGTTGCCTAAAGAAGACCTGAGCAGTGATGATATCAAAAGACATGCTAAGATTGGAGAGGAATATTTCAAGGGACCCCACAGGTAGACCAAGAACTATGGACAACTAATGAGTGCCGGGAGACAGAGAATTAGCTTCCCCCAAGAATGAGTCCCCTATCAGGTTATCCAATGCAAAGGTCAGCCATAAAACTGTATGCACAAAAACAATAAAAATGGACTCATTAGAATGGATTTATATGTTTGCATGCACACACACATATAATATATATATATATATATATATATATATATATATATATATATATATAAATCAAAGAAATAGAGGCTATCAATTTGAAAGTAAAGGGCATGAGAATGGTTGGAGAGTGTAGCTGGAAGGAAAAATGGGAAAGTGGAAAAGATGGAACTATATTTTAATTTAATATGTAATAAAATATTGTAATAAAATAAAGAATTGTTATGAAATATAATGTAAAAATTTTTAATATTTGAGGAATATCTATAAGCACTCCAAATTTTCCAGTTTATGCTGCTGCATTAATGCTTTCTAACATGTATCCAATAATAACTAATTGTGGCTAGTCATTTCTAGTATGCTTAGAAACTGGATACATTGCAATTTTGCACTCCAGAAATTTGATTTGAGTTTTTTGGAGATGTTTTTTTTTTTTTTGAACTCTCTGAAATCTCAGTTCTTGGTGAGGCCATGGGTCCTGGAGTAGAGTCTGCTGTCACCGCTTTGCATGAGTATAATTTTCAACTGCAGTACAAGCAGTTATCTTATACTTGAAGACAAATTTATCTCTAAACCCTCAAAGAAAAGGCATATTTTCCAGTACACAGAAACCACTACTTTTTTAGTAGACAGAAGAACTGACCATGAGTGCTCATACCCAATTAATGCATTAACATCACAACCCATAGGGCCCTATCTAGGACTAAGGGAATGCCCTGAGAAAAGGCATTAGAATCCTATAAATCGCAGGGGACCAGATCATCTGTTTTGTGATAGTGCAGAGAAGACAAAGTCAAGAATGATAAGGAAGAGGAGCTGGAGTTGATGGGATACGTGAGGGTGTGAATGTTATAAAATTTAATTAATTAATTAGGAATTAATAAAAATGTTATTTAAAGAATATATGATATAACTTGTGTATCAGAAGACAATAGCAAAGTAACTGTGAGAAAAGTGTTGCTGAAGGCACAGACACTGAGCAACTTCACAATATCATCATTAGAACAGACATTGCTTCAACCACATCAGAAAAGAGTTTTAAGACATACGATTACTCTTTTTTTTGTTCTCCTAACTTCATAGGCAAATATTCTACATATGTTTTTCAAGACATAAAAATAAAATTTTTCTTTCAAAGTTTGCAAAATGCTAAAATTGTGGCATCATATCTAAATATATATTTATTTATATATAAATATGTATATGTATGTATACATAACATATATGTATGTATATATATATGTATGTATATATAAAATATATATATATATCCATGATGAAAAAATAGATAAATGCAGTAGGTCACATTCTTTCAATGAGAAGTTTGTAGAAAATCACACTACTATGTAATAAATGCTAAATCATCATTGAATTTCAGAAACAAGTTTTTGAAGAAAAAAGACAAAAAACAACTAGTATTATTGCACTACTCATGAAATAACCCTAGAAAAATAACTCAAAATGAAGTATGTGTATAATCTGATGTAAGTTTTGAATTTCTATTGTGACAGTAATCTAATCTCCCTCTGCAACAGCTATACATAGAGGAATAAAAAAATGTCGTCCTAGGCTGAACAGAACATTAGTAACCACTATGGAAAACATTCAACCCCTTCTTCTAACTATATTTTGTAAATTTGAGTAGCCCACTCAGAACTACTGGAAACAATTCAAGCCATACATTATGTACTGGTAGTGGTCAAAATAAGTCAATGAAGTATTTATTTAAATATTTTCAATTATAAATTAAGCCATTTTTTTTGTTTATATTTGTAGGAAATAATTTTATTTGCTGAAAAAGATAACATCAACACTTCTTTAGTTTAATCAAAGTAATGAAATTAGAAACATGATTTATCAAATAACCTAATAACATTTTAGAAAAAGGATTAAAATGGTAATTCCAAAAAAAGCCTTCTGATGTCACAAATTAACAGTAGCTTATTTCTTGAGCAAAACATATCTCTTCACCTTAAAAAAAGATAAGCTAAAGTTAATTGCTCCACTAATCGTTCTTTGTGTCAGTATTCTCAGTATAATTATTTATCATTCTGTCTTAACATTCCATCCTTGGAGTAAAGCCAATGATGAATAACCTGCCAGGATTTGTTCTGATGTGTATAATGCTTGGGCTGTTAACAAGAACACTACTGGGTCATGAATATCCAGAGTTTTATTTCATAGAAACAATAGGTAATTACGGGGAAATAGGAGATAAGTACATGTTTTTAATATTAGCTGTTGACAATCATGGCTGATTGAGGAATTAGGATATGAATATATTAACATGTCAGGCATCTTTTTTTTATTTAGATTATATATAACACATTTATAATTGTGCTTGTGATTTTTCTCAGTCTTTTAAAATTAATCATTTTTGTAATTCCCTACTTTCTTACAAGTAAATATTTTTTTTATTAATTACACTTTATTCATTTTGTATCCCCCCATAAGCCCCTCCCTCCTCCCCTGCCGATCCCACCCTCCCTCCCCTTTCTGCATGCATGCCACTCCCCAAGTCCACTGATAGGGGAGGTCCTCCTCTCCTTCTTTCTGATCTTAGTCTATCAGTTCTCATCAAAAGTGGCTGCATTGTCCTCTACTGTGGCCTGGTAAGGCTGCTCCCCCCCTCAGGGGGAAGTGATCAACGAGCAGGCCAATCAGATTATGTCAGAGGCAGTCCCTCTTCCCATTACTATGTAACCCACTTGGACACTGAACTGCCATGGGCTACACCTGTGCAGGGGTTCCAGGTCATCTCCACAAATAGTCCTTGGTTGGAGTATGAGTCTCTGGGAAGTTCCCTGTGTTCAAATTATCTTGTTCTGTTGCTCTGCTTGTGGAGTTCCCGTTCCCTCCAGCTCTTACTATTTCCCTCTTCTTACATAAAATTCCATTCACTCTGCCCATCAGTTGGCCATCAGGCTCAGCATCTGCATGTCAGGCATCTTAATTTTAAGAATTTAGCAACTCATGCTTCATTCTTTGTACCTGTTTTTACACACAGAAGGCTAACCTACAATGTCTTATTGATTAACTTCTATGAATTTAAGCTATATTCTCATTGTTTTTAGAAGTCTTTTGCAACAAAGTCTAAATCCATTTCTTTGTACAGTTAATACCATTGTATAGTTAGAATTTTTTTAAAAAAAAACTTATACTGGAATATCTTGTTAATCAAGACATTTAAACATTACTATATGTAGTCTGTAACAACACAAAGATGTCCAGATTACAGCACTTATCCAGTTGTGAAGAAAACGGGATCCTAACATCCAGTGAATAATCTGTTCAATGTCATCATTTCAGATGAGAAAAATAGTAGCTGTTATTGAATCTATTATATTGAAATTCCATTATACTTTGTTGTATTTGTTTTGGCAAAAGTTATGATGATGGCTTGAGTGCAGAAAATTTGAAATAATTCTAATAGTTTTTATCTTGTATTTAACAAATGTGCTGAATATAACTACAATAAAAATTTTAAAGTATTACATTTGACATTGGGTGAGTTAATACATTTTTAATGCTTCTTCCTCCCCAAAAAGTCTAAAAAATGATTTTTTTTGTAAAACAGTTTTTTTTCCTTATCTGTATGCACTTAGTAGATCTTATTTTTTTATTTTCTTATTTTTCACCTTATGTACGTTTTTACCAAGCTCTCTGGGTAATATAAAGCATTTTATCTCATGATTATGTCAGCCTGCAATGCAATTTTAGTTTGTATAAATGAGAGCAGTAGCACAGCATAAGATTTTGATGATGAGAGAGCTGGAAGAACAGAGGCAGGAGCAGAGATCATGGAACGACTTGGAGAGATGGACTGGACCTAATATATCACTAAAAGCTCATATGTTGAAAGATAAGTGAAGGCAGATGGATCCAATCACTGTAGAGTGAGAGTTTGACCAATCCAATGGGAACAAAAAGAAGAAAGCCAAAGTGGAAGTTTTTTTGAATCATGGATTCAGTATGGGCAAGAAGTATGAAAGAGAAAGAGTAACTAAAAGATGTCCTCCCTCAAATCATCTATAAGTACACAATGGACTATTTCAACAAGCCCCACTAAGTAAAGACATAGTTCAACCCTGGGAGAATAGATGTAAAAGAGTTAACTATAATTTGTCCCATTGTTGACTTTCCTCCTCTTCTTGTAACTGTATAGAAATATCAATGATTTTATATGCAGACTGGAAAAGCTATCATAAACCTGTGGCTTTCATGTAATCATTCGAAAATCATAGTTAGATTTGGAATGATGGTGGTGAAAATCTTCACCTACTGCCTACGCGTTGAACTTAGGATCTTTGGATCTCTCTCTTTCTCTCTTTTTTATATCAGTTTTAATTAATTATGTCTCTGTCTTTGTCTCTCTGTCTCTGTCTTTCCAAAATTTTTATTTTTATTAGCTAAATTTATTTAAGGAAGTAATTCTACTTTTAACCACAATTAATTCTAGCTTCATCGCTATGATCACTTCATGTTGCCGTGCAAACTTTAATCTCTTTTCTCACACGTGTACTCTAAGATCTTTTATCTCTCCTTTGAGGCCTTTCTTATGGTATGAGTGAACATTCTTAGATACTCTTTGACTCTGGATTAACTGAAATAGTTGGTGGAGACACAAACCAAACTGAGGATTGATGGAACCTAATATAAACTGTGTCTATGTGAGTGAGCTGAGGCGTTCTTTTAGATTTCAGGTTAAGCTATTTTAAAGCATGGTCAAAGAATAAAATTCCCTGTGTTCACCTGGAATGTCTGTGGAGCAAAAGAAGGTATGGATATTAGAGCTTTCCAGTACAGAGAGCAGCTAACTCTCAGGCTACTGCCGGCTCAAAAATATTTGCTATTAAATGTGCAAAGGGGGAAAAATGAACTTAGAAAAGGAAAGAAGAAGAGGAGGAAGAAAGAAAAGAAGGAAGGAAATATTACCCTGAAAAGAGAAATTTATGTTTCTAACTCAAGATGGCTTTTCTTTGTTTAAGAATTTCTTCAGAATTCCAAATCCAAAAATTCTCCTACATTTCCATGACAGCAAAATACAAAGAATCTAAGCTAAGCTAATTTTGATACTATGGCCGGAGTCCCAGATTACAATTTCTCTTAGTACCCATTTGGGTTTTGAATATTAATGACTTCTCAAGTGAAGGAACTGCAGATTTCCATACTCCCCATGCTCTAAGAAGGAAGACTGAAATTTTAGGTTCCTGACAAATGTCACATGGAGGTAGCTCTAAGCTGTTTGCATGTTCATTCTTAATATGGGATGCTTTTAAATGATAGTTACATGTATGCCAGATCCAAAGCGACTGACAGTGTAAGCCACTGGAATGGACCAAATTATATCTAATCTAATCTAAGTATTGCTGTTATGTAAAACTTTTACAACGTGCACAGAATGATGTAAATGAAGACTTATGTTTCAGTGTGTTGTCTGAGGAAGTAAAAACACACAGATTAGTATGGTTGCAATCCTTATTCTCGGAAGGAGTTTGTCATACATTGGTGACTACCATTTGGGTTAGAGCCTATAGTTGGGATGGTCACCCTCACACATTTCAAGGAAGAGGTATCAATGAAATGCAGATGCATCCATTCTTAAGTGTCTGGTATGAAAAAGTTGATGGACAGGAGTAGTCGTTATTGAAACAGCAGGGTTGATCACCTCACTTGCAGTTATCATTTTACATTTCCCATCATCTCAGTTTTCATTGATTTGAGTGATTGTTTAATTTTGACAAATGAAGCTATCACTTTTAACTTTTGACTCACACAAACCACTTTCACTGCTAAATGAATGAAACAGGATAATTTACTAAAATGTCCAGTGAAAAGGAAGATTTATCATGTTTCTATTTTAATAAGTTGTTGTTTGCTTAAGTGATATTAATTGAGACAGGCCTTTTAAGAAGAAATAAATGTTTGTTTTAGTTGTTTCTAAAATATATACCCACGTACAAATGAAAGAACCACATAGATCTTATTTTAACAAGGAAACGTGATGTGTAGTTCACAAGTATACCTGAAATTTGGTGAACTTACATTTAAAGGAATGCAAAAATGTGTAGTAATGAAGCTAGGCATACCACAATGTAGGTATATGAGAGGCCAGGAGATGTGCTGCATCACTGATATCAACAGATCACACGCAACATGCACGAATTTTGCTCCACTTAACTATTATGGAATTTTAAACTTCAAAAAACAATCCAAGTTATTTATCTAAAAGAAACAGCGAAGCTCTGTGTTTGTACCATCACATAATCTGAGAGGATGACAGTCTAACTAAATTAAGAAAATCACCAGCCTTTATCTTCATTCTTCCCATATCATGCCCACCCACTTCATTCAAGAAGATGAGTATGTAGACTGAGATAATCACATATTTTGCAAGAAAGGCTTTTTGAAGTTTAGCCGAAAACACAAGCGGGGTACTTGGGGAAACAATGAGATGTTGGCACAGACAGAGGGCATTCTAAAATCTCTAGGCTATCCAACTTTGTGAATGTTATTGTTGTTGAAATCTCTAGCCTGGAAGTCACAGGTGCCATTTTTCTGAAGTAAGGAATAAACTGCTGTTTTGATTCAACCAAAACTAAGACAAAGATGCAGTGTCACATGTATCTGTTAGTCTTAAAAAGAATTGCAAGATGCCAAGATAAACAGTAAAAGAAAATCATTTATAGTGCAGTTGCTTAAAAAATTTTTAAACACAGAAGTCAGTGGATACAGTTTCCCTTTAGAAAGACTTAAGTGCAATTCTATTTAAAAACAAAATTACTAGCAATCTTTTTAGCCTTTTTATTTTTATCCTGAAAATTTATAAGTGCATTTTGGTGTTCTTGTGTTCATGAATAAGACATAAAAACAACCAGAGGTGGTGTTCCATTTTGGATATAATGAAGGAAACTTATAAATATAGTTCCTTACCCTTTACTCCATTATTATTTAATGTCCATTGACATTTTAGAGATGCAAATAGAGTGAGGGGTTGTTTATGGACTGGGTTTTCATTTAACAAAGGGTATATCCTAGTTAAGCCTGTGCAAGTGTTGCTTCAAGCAGAATGGCATGGACAGAGGATGAACTACTTTGGAAATGTACACATAGAAATCAAATACCATCTTATGAAACCATTTGTTACCTGGAAGCCCATCATGCAGAAAAGCTTGTTCTGATGTGACAAAAGAGAAACTAGAAAAATCATTCTCATAGTCTACCACTCACAAACCTGCTACCTCACGTATATAATATGTCTGCTCAACATTATGGCTGAAACCCTTTAGTCATTTTCCCGCACTTATTTCACAACCAAGGCAGATGACAAGATGACAAGTGTAGCTGACCAAGATACATCTAATTATGGTTCTCAAGAAAAGTCTAGTGTTAAAAGCATAGGAAACCCTATGGGGAAGAAGAGGAAGTTCACACCTCTACAATACAAGAGGGAACAAAAAAGTGTAAAAAAAAAAAAAAAGACTATATAACTCCCATGCACTGAGAGCTTCCTTTTTCTCTGAGGTGAAAATGGACCCCAGTCATCTGGTTACTTACATTATGTATTGAAATTTCCATGGGGAGCAGAGTGTTGCTCCTTCTAGTGTTAATCAATAGACAGTGAATTAATGAACAGAGCAGCGAAGAGATCTACACAGTCATAGGGAAAGAAAACAATATTTGCATCAGCAAAGAGATGAGAGCGAAAAACAGATCCAGTTTCTAATGTGCAATAAAATGGTTTCTCTTATCCCTGCACCTTCCTTTTCTATCTCCCAACACAGAAATAATAAGTGAATTAAATTTTAACAGCCCCAGTACCAACAAAGCCTGATGGATGAAGTTAGTTTTTCACCTTTTATGCTTTTGAACTGATCTAGTAAACTTTCATGAAGAACAGAAACAGGCAAAATAGTTTAATTAGTAATGTAAGAATAAATTGGTCACAAATACACAGTTATTTAGTTGTGCTTAAACACAGATGCTCTCTGTTATTAGAGAAGCCTTCCTCCTGACCCACCGAGTCTCCTTTGAGCTTCTGACATGATAAATCCATTGCATACTTTCTTTTTAAAGGTCTTATGTGTTCTCTTGGTTACAAAATATCACCATTACCAAATAATTATTTATTTAGCCTTCTATTGTGGTCCTAGAGTTAAATAGAGTTTTCTTCCAAGGGCTTGTCCTCTAGTGACAAGTATCTTTAAAACTTGTACTCTACAGGTGGCCTAGCATGGAGAGGACCTAGATCCCCTGCACAGATGTAGCCCATGGCAGCTCAGTTTCCAAGTGATTTTCCTAGTAAGGGGAATAGGGGCTGTCTCTAACATGAACTCAGTGGCTGGCTCTTTCATCGCCTCTCCCCTGGGGGGGTACTGTCTTGCCAGGCCACGAAGAAAGTTTATGCAGCCAGTCCTGATAGGCTAGGGTCAGAGAGAAGGGGAGGAGGTCCTCTCCTATCAGTAGACTAGAAAAGGAAGAGGTAGGGAGGGGTGGGACTTGGAGAAGATGGAGGAGGATACAGCAGGATTACAAAGTGAATGAATTGCAATTAATTAATTAAACAGTTTAATTAATTTAAAACTTCTACTCTACTGTCACTACTGCCATCAGTGTTAGGTGGAGAGCTTAAAAATTGATAGTCAATTAAAAGTCACAAAATCCAGTTCCTTGACAAGTATTTCTTTTTACAAAGCTGAACAGAAGAATGATGTTCTCTGATGATGCGCTATTCCTTTTTCATAATATAAAGAATTGTTTCTAAGCATTGAATATTTTAAACTAATTTTAGCTATAAGTGAGAGGTAAACACCATCTGCACCTCACGCATTTAAATGAGAGGTCAGGGTATATTTGCATGAATTTGTCAGTGCTGCCAATTAAAAAGTGATTCGCATGACTCCTTAACAGTGAATTAAACATATATAATTATATAATCACAGTTGCTTCCTGGAAAACACATGCAATAGCTAATATTAACTACCAGTGTTTTCTTAAAAACCACGCCCTTCCCGCCATTATTACGCTATAGTGAGGGATATGTTTCTGAGTGGTTGGCCAATATTGTCTTATAGACCTGAATCATGACAGGCTGTTGCCATCGCTCTTGTTTGGCTGCCAGAACCAGAAGGTAAGACTCTATTGCAAAAGCTACATCAAAAACAGGTAATGATTAGAAGCTTCATCTCTACTGGCAACTTTCATACTGTTAGAATATGTAATTCATGCGAGGGGTGGAGGAAAGTGATCATCAGTCTCACTCAACTGTGAATTTTCAAACCACAAATAATGACTTACGGCAAGACATTGCCACTGGTACAGTGGTACCATGAGTGTTACTGACATAATCAACCACTTTTGGATTGGATCAAAGGCTTACTCCATGAGACAGAACCCATATCTGACAGTATTATCGAGACCAAGAACTTGTGGTTGGATAGGTCATCTTCCACTATTATTCTGCAACATAGACATAGTGTGAAAACGACTTCTACTGGCTTATTGTTATACTCATAGAAGAGAACATCTCCAAGTCCTCATTAGAGGAACTTCTTTTCACATTAGATGACAGTTATAAGCCCCTAACTGGTTAATTTCCAGAGAATAAGGAACTGTGAAATGGTTGGCCTTAAACTGGATTTCTCTATCATATCCCTTGCACTCAGATTGCCAGAGGTGATGAATTATTTTAAGGATTCACTGTTTTCCTGACACACACACACACACACACACACACACACACACATATATTGTATATATGAATTCACAGTGGTTGTGACAGCAGGCACTGACAGCAAGTTCAAGGTAAACGAATCCAAAAGTGGGGTGGACAGAAATCCAACCCACGGCAGAGGAAGTATTAGTACAAAATAGCTGATTAAAGAGTGAGAGCTTGTATTATTATTATTATTATTATTATTATTATTATTATTATTATTAATGCTGTGATCCCTGATAGTTCAACCATACGGGGTTATTCCTTCATCCAAGACTAACACAAATTGGATTTGATGATTTTTGTCTTTATAAAAAGAGAGCATGAATTTAGATGTGTACGGAGATGGCAATTAATCTAGAAAAAGTTGGGGAGAGAGTGAATAGGACCAAAATATATTGTATAAAATGCTCAAAAATTAATAAAATATTCTTTAAAAAATCCAGTTTCCAAAGGATTAGCTACACTCAATAGAGGCAATTTCTCAACATTTCTCACATATTCATTTTACAAATTTGAGCAATATTTTCTGAGTTTTTCTAATAAATGTGTTTTTTTCCACAAATCATTAGAGTCTATTGGTAGCAGCTACACAAGTATATAAAACACAGCACAAAACAGGTGCTAGTGAAATTATTGCACTTCATGTTGCTTTTATAGTTTTATTTTATAGGATCCAAAAAGTTAGGTTAATATTATTTTCATGCCACTTGTTTAAATGGTAGAAATCACAAGTTTCCTCCATTCTATAATCATTAAAACATTATTTGGTGGGTTGGAGTGGCTCAAAGGCAAACATCATTGACGACCTTTTCAAAGAACATAAGGTGGACAGTTCAGTTTTCGCTAACTCCAGCTCCAGGTGACCAATCATCTTCTCTCAACCACAATGGACACTGCGTTGAGTGGCATTAACACACACACACACACACACACACACACACACACACACACACACACATTTAAATTAAAAAAAATTAGGAAATGACTAAAATTTGTTTTAAAACACTGTACTTTAGCTGATACATAAAATTCAGCAGGGTAATGTGATATATTGCTAAACTTACACTGTGTAATGATTAGAGCCCTTTAAATATATCTACTTGCTCAAACTTTTTCATTTTTATGATAAAAGCATTAAAAATCTCTTCTGCCTTTTGAAATCCTTTGACGTGTACAGCCACCTCACTACGGTATAGCATAAGGCACCTCGTTCCTGAGTAGTTTATTATAACCCTTCTGAAAAACTTTCCACTAACCACACTATCCAGGAGACTTACTACTTTGTAACATGAATACTTTTAGGAAAATTTTATCAATTTTTTGAGAATTGTATACAATATATTTTGGTCATATTCACACTCTCTCCAGCTCTTTTCAGATTTATTACCTTCTCCCTACCCACCCAACTTTATGCTCTCATTTTGTAAAATAAACAAAAACAAAATACAAACAAAAACATAAAAAGCACTCTACTCTCTTGTTTTATGAAACCAACTAATTCTCATTTTAATTGTCATTTTTAGTCCACTTTTAGTTACTTTCACTATAACATTAATAATTCATTTTCATTATTTCTTGCAAAATTTTCCATTTTTGTTTTACTCATGTTTTCTTTGTTAGAGAAATGGTTTTAATTTCATCTTAAAATGTGATTGTCACATTTTAGATTTTGTTTAATGAATTTACTTTACTTGTTATTTGTATTTTTTTTTTTGTATAAGTAGACCCAAAGAAGATAAGCAACAAGGAGGACCCAAGGGAAGATGCTTAAATCTGACTCAGAATCGGAAATAAAATAAACAGCAAACATGCCTGAAGAGAGGGAACAAAACTAGAACCTACCATAGCTGTTCACTGAGAGGCTCCATCCAGCAGTGGATCAAAACAGAAACTGAGACTGACAGTCAAGCATTGGGCAAAGCATAGGAAGGCTTGTGGAAAAATGTGAGGAAAGAAAGAAGGATTTGGAAGTTACAGTAGCTCCACAAGAAGACTGTCAGAGCCCAGAGGGACCTTTGGGGTCTGAAGCACCAACCAAGGACAATGCATGGTCTGGAATAACGTACTCTAAATATAAGTAGCTGTGTGTGTGTGTGTGTGTGTGTGTGTGTGTGTGTGTATGATGTGAACAGTACATCTACATGAGTCTGTGGGTGGACATGCCAAGTATGTATTCAGTGGCCAAAGAAGAACATGCAGTGCTTTTCTGTAGGCCTGTTGAGCTTACTGCCTAGGGACAGATCCCTCAGTGAACATATGCTAGATATCTGGGCTAGGCTGGCTAGCTAGGACTCTGTCCTTTCTCTGTGTGTCACTGATTAGACAGATGTGCACCATGTGTTATGGATTAAAACTCAGTTCTTCATACTTGCAGATCAAGTACTCTAATCCAGCAAGCCCCTCCCACATGTTCCAAATCCATTAAATATGCAATGGTACCTCAGCAGCCTCAGATGTGGTTATAATTTCAACTCTATTCCAGAATACTAAACTTTAACTCACCGTAGCAAAATATTAGAAGCTAGCTAACTTAGTTTAAACTTTATTTATTTTTGTTATGTTGTTGGGTGTTTTGCTTGCTTGTTTACCTGTGTATTGTTTGCATGTAGTACCCTCAGAAGCTAGAATAGAGTTACAGGTGGTTATAATCTGTCAGGTGAGTGCTTGAAATTGAACTCAAGTCCTCTGGAAGAGAAGAAAGTGCTCTTATCCACCAAGCCATCTTTACAGCCCAATGTATAACTTCTAAAAACGATTGCATTGAAATCATTGTTCTGGAGCTTTCGGGGCCTGAGGCCAACATTGATTCAACTATGGAAAATACCTCAGAGTAGGTGGAGTTAGAATCATGGGATCATGAGAGGAGGTAGCAAATAATTCAGGAAGATATAAACGCCAAGGACTATAATGACTTCCTACTAGACCTCACCAATAAAGATCTTGATACTGACACACCTTAACACCAAGGTGCTGATAAATATCTTTTGGAACACTTTCAAATCACATTCAAACATATGCAGGGCATCATTGTGATGGCCAGAGGTTTACCGTATTTTATCACTCCAAGTGTGGGCTGCAGGTACAATCATAATAAATTTCTGTGTGTGGAGGGGTTTGTTTTGTTTTTAGATAATAAAGGACCTTTGACCTCCCCATCCCCCAAGGGAGGAGCAGTCCTGTTAGGCCACAGAGGAGGGCTTCACAGCCAGTCCTGAAGATACTTGATAAAACAGGATCTGATGAATGGGGAGGAGGTCCCCCCCTATCAGTGTACTTGGAAAGGGGCAGGGTGGAGATGAGGGAGGGAGGGTGGGATTGGGAGGGAATGAGGGATTGGGACACGGCTGGGATACAGAGTTAATAAAATGTAACTGATAAGAAAAAAATAAAATTAAATTAAAAAAAGAATAACACACACACAAAAAAGGAGCTTCTTGTATTTTCTAATTCAAAGCAACTAAGAAGTATGGTTGTGATTCTTTTTGTATGTATTCTATATTTCAGAATTGTTGGTTAATTTTATTAAATTATACTTCTGAAAGAAGTACTTTGCAGTAAATGCCTACCTTGAGTTTATTATCACAACTGTCTCCTCATATACAAAATGCTAGGGCCGACATCAGGGATCACTGGGTCTTTGCTTAACCCTGAAGATGGGCTTCTGGTTACTAACATGGGAAAAGGTAAGAAATGGCAGCTTTCCATTTATGTGAGGATCAACATGGCCACCAGGTCCAACAACTGCTAGGGCAAAGTCAGGCAGTGAAAAGAGTTGAACTCATTCCAGGAAAATGCCTGGGGAAATTAATAATTCAGTTAGAGATAGAATGAGAAAAATATAATAGGTAGGAAAGAGCAATTTTTATGAAAATTGTAAAAAAGTGAAATGCCAGGTCAAATGTTGGAGCTGAAGAAGCAATGAATTGGGATAAAGAAATATGGCTTTCTATCTTTATGTTTTTCACATTTAGGTATTTATTGAGTGAATATTAGCCTGGAAAATATAGTTTAACTTTTATTTATTTATTTTACTTTAATCTCTAGTTTGCTCATCTCAGTAGCGGCAGCTGAAATTGCTTGTGGAAAAGAAAAATAATTTGATATTTAGAAGGATATTTTTGTGTTCACAGATAGTGACATATTTATGCACACATACAGTCAGCATAAAAGTAATAGCCCTGGGTGCTGCTGCAGCTGTAGGTATTATTACCAGGCTGATCCCTGCTGCTCATATTACTGTATTTGGTACTGATCTACTTGTACAATAAAATTTCTGAAGGGGGCTAATTTTTTTATATCTTCCACACTCTAAAATTTATTTGTCAATATTTTGTATTTTGTCAATATATTGAATTTTCTTATAATTGCTGGAATTATCTATATTCTAAAAGGAAAAGGAATGATCTCTTAAATTCTTGCTGAGATCTTAGGTCCATATTAAAGTTGTTTCCCATTCATCACTTTGCAGGGCATTTTACACTCTCTGTGATGCAATACAGACAGAAACATGTCCATCTTCTTAAATTCTAAGAATTTAAGAATCTTCTAAGAATCCGTGTATGGACAAAGAAAGGTATTTGTGATAAAAAACCAACACACAAAACCAAAGTTCAGCTTCAACTGTTCCATGCTTAAGGGCTCTTAGAGGTTTCTCTGTCTTCATAGGTTCCCTAAAACAATGATTCCGTTTCTAGTTATTGAATTCTAGAAAGAAAGGAAATTAGAAGTTGGTGTTTGGTTAGTGAGTGGCAATGGAAATCTGTTGGTCATGACTGGGCTTTCTTTTGGGGATCAGACTTTAGATTTAGAATGTCCTTTGCCATGGATTTACTGCTCATTTCAAGGACATTTCAATCAAGGAAGGAAAAAATGTACTTGCTGAATTGAAGAAATGAGGAAAGTAATGAGAATTGTTGTGTTCTTTGTAACTTGGATGATGTAAAAATCCAGTAAGGTAGTGGCGAGAACTTGGGTTAAAGTAAATATTTGTTGTTTACCAGTGGGGTGTATTTGATCTGACCTTTAAAAACATTCTCACCAAAAAAATCATCAGGAAAACTGAAAACTCTGATTTTTATTTACAAGATGCATCTAGAAAAATATAAGCAGAAAGGACATTAATGAAAATTATAATATATGCTTGCATAAGTAACTTTACTATTAACAACACAACATTTTCTGATTTAAAATGAGTGCATGTCCTTTTGGTCATAACTAATGTAATTTCTACGTCACACACAGGTACAGTTTCTACCTACTGGAGTGACAGACAAGCTTCCTACAGAAGAACCTATGGCAGCCGTTTATAATATCTTGACATTTTGAAGACAGGGAATTTCTGTAGTAATGAGAATGTATGGGGTCATATTTTTAGAAGAAGGACAATACATACTTTCCTTGAAAGTTAAATATTTAAAGTTATATTCTCCTTGAGGTGTTAATTAATGTGTAAATCACAGTTGAGTAGCTGTTTAATTTCAGACATTGAGCGGCAGAGCTAAATTGTGGGGTGCTTTGTAGGATCATGAAATAATAGCATAAAGCTTAGGAGTTTCTAAGGAGTGAGATGTAGGGTCCCCTGCTTTTAGTTGGTCTCTCTAAAAATGCTTAGTCTATAACATTAGAAGAATATGAACAGTTTAAGAAAAACTACAATTGAACTGAAAAAGACCCCGCTTCCTTTCTTTAGATTGAGGTTTTCTTTATGAAAATTTATTACCTTTCATTTGTTTTTAATTTTAATTTTATTTATATATTTAATTATTTCAATTTATTCACTTCGTATCCCCACTGCATTCCCCCCCCCGTTATCTCCCCTAGTCCCCCCCTCCCCTTATCTCCCTATGCCATCTCCCTAGTTCACTGATAGGGGAGGATCTCTTCCCCTTCTATCTGACCTAGCCTATCAGGTCTCATCAAGGCTGGCTGCATCATTTTTCTCTGTAGCCTAGCAAGGCTATACCCTGAAAATGCAAATCTCTGCTGAAGGAACATGTCAGATAGACTCTGTGAAGAGGCCTCCAAAGACTCAATAAATGAGAACAAAAATGAAAAATCAGGATTGGAAGAAACGAAATCCTCTGCAAAGTGAAGAAAATAATTACTAGAGAAAAGAGACAGAATATAGAATGAGATATAATCTTTGTGAGCTTCTTACCTGATAGAAGGTTAAATCTATAATATGTAAGAATTTGAAACATTAAATGCCAAAATTCTCAACAAATCCAATCAATCATTTTTTGAATCTTGATGTATTTGAAAGTAAAAGAGTAATTATTTTTATAATAACTTGAGTATGTTTTAATTTTTTTAAATTTTATTTGTTTTATTAATTACACTTTATTCATTTTGTATCCTCTCATAAGCTGCTCCCTCACCCCCTTCAGATCCCACCCTTCCTCCCCCTTCTTCACACATGCCCCTTCTCTAGTCCACTAATAGGGGAGGTCCTCTTCTCCTTCCTTCTGATCTTAGTCTATAAGATCACATCAGGAATGGCTGCATTGTCATCTTCTGTGGCCTGGTAAGGCTGCTTCCTCCTCAGGGGGAGGTGATCAAAAAGCAGGACAATCAGATTATGTCAGAAGCAGTCCCTCTTCCCATTACTAAGTAACCCATTTGGACACTGGACTGCCATGTGCTACTTCTGTGCAGAGGTTCTAGGTTATCTCCATGAATAGTCCTTGGTTGGAGTATGGTCTCTGGGACATTCCCTGTGTTCAAATTTTCTGGTTCTGTTGCTCTCCTTGTGGGGTTCCTATCGTCTCCTATCTTCCTATCCTCTACTATTTTGCACATTTTACATAAGATTCTATGCACTCTGCCCAACAGTTGGTCATAAGTCTCAGTGTCTGTTTTGATAGTCTGCATGGCAGAAGCTTTCAGAGGCACTCTGTGGCAGGTTCCCAGCCTGCTTCCCTTTTTCTTTCTCCTCCTTCCTCTTTGCCTTTCAGGAGGGTGATTGAGCATTTTAGTCAAGGTCCTCTCTCTTGAGTAGTTAGTTTCTTTAGATGTACAGATTTTAGTAGGTTTATCCTATGTTATATGTCTATATGAGTGAGTATATACCGTGTGTGTCTTTCTGCTTCTGGGACAGCTCACTCAGGATGATCCTGTCCAGGTCCCACCATTTACCTGCAAATTTCATGATTTCCTTATTTTTCATTGCAGAGTAATACTCCATTGTGTAGATGTACCACACTTTCTGCATCTATTCTTCAGTTGAGGGGTATCTGGGCTGTTTCCAGCTTCTGGTTATTACAAATAAAGCTGCTACAAACATGGTTGAGCAAATGTTCTTATTGTGTACTTGAGCCTTTTTTGGATATATGCCTAGGAGTGGTAAGGCTGGATCTTGAGGAAGCACTATTCCTAGTTGTCTGAGAAAGCACCAGATTGATTTCCAGAGTGGTTGTACAAGTTTACATTCCCACCAGCAGTGGAGGAGGGTTCCCCTTTCTCCACAACCTCTCCAGCATGTGTTGTCACTTCAGTTTTTCATCTTGGCCATTTTGACAGGTATAAGGTGAAATCCCAGGATTGTTTTGATTTGCATTTCCCTAATGGCTAATGACATTGAGCATTTCTTTAAGTGTTTCTCTGCCATTCAATATTTCTCTGCAGAGAGTTCTCTGTTTAGCTCGCTCCCCATTTTTGAATTGGATTACTTGGTTTGTTGCTTTTCAGCTTCTTTAGTTCTTTATATATACTGGATACTAGTCCTCTGTCAGATAAAGGGTTGGTGAAGATTCTTTCCCAATCTGTAGGCAGTAGTTTTGTTTTGATGATGGTGTCCTTTGATTTACAGAAGCTTTTCAGTTTCATGAGATCACATTTATTGATTGTTGCTCTTAGAGCCTGTGCTGTTGGTGTTCTGTTCAGGAAGCTGTCTCCTGTGCCAATGAGTTCAAGGGTATTCCCCAATTTTTTTTTTCTAACCGATTTAATATGTCTGGTTTTATGTTGAGGTCTTTGATTCACTTGGACATTACTTTTGTGCAGGGTGATAAGTATAGATCTATTTTTATTTTTCTACATGTAGAAATCCAGTTAGAACAGCACCATTTGTTGAAGATGTTATCTTTTCTCCATTGTATGTTTTTGGCAACTTTGTCAAAGATCAGGTGTCCATAAGTGTGTCGGTTTATTTCTGGGTCTTCTTTTCGGTTCCATTGATCCACCATTCTGTTTCTATGCCAGTACCATGCAGTTTTTATAATTGTTGCTCTATAGTACAACTTATGATCAGGGATGGAGATACCTCCAGAAGGTCTTTTATTGTAGAGGATTGTTTTAGCAATTCTGGGTTTCTTGTTATTCCATATGAAGCTGAGAATTTTTCTTTCCAGGTCTTTAAAGAATTGTTTTGGTAATTTGATTGGAATTGCATTGAATCTGTAGCTTGCTTCTGGTAAGATGGCCATTTTTACTATGTTAATCCTGCCAAGTTGTGAGCATGGAATATCGTTCCATCTTCTGATATCTTCTTCTAATTCTTTCTTCAGAGACTTGAAATTTTTTTCATACAATCTTTGACTTGCTTGGTTAGGGTTACTCCAAGGTACTGATTTTTTTTTTTTTGAGTTAATTTTATACCCGGCCACTTTACTGAAGGTGTTTATCAGCTGTTGGAGTTCCTTGGTAGAGTTTTTGGGGTCACTCACATATCTTAACATCTGCAAATAGTGATAATTTGAATACTTCGTTTCCAATTTGTATCCCCTTGATCTCCTTCACTTGCCTTATTGCTCTAGCAAGGACTTCCAGAGCTATGTTGAAGAGATATGGAGAGAGTGGGCAGCCTTGTCTTGTCCCTGATTTCAGTGGGATTGCTTTAAGTTTCTCTCCGTTCAGTTTGATGTTGGCTATAGGCTTGCTGTATATCACCTTTACTATGTTTAGATATGTGCCTTGTATCTTTGATCTCTCCAATACTTTAAACATGAATGGATGTTGGATTTTGTCAAATGTTTTTTCAGCATCTAGGGAAATTATCATGTGTTTTTTTTTTTCTTTCAGTTTGTTAATATGGTGGATCATATTGATGGATTTCCATATATTAAACCACTCCTGCATACCTGGGATGAAGCTTACTTGGTCATAGTGGATGATATCTTTGATGTGTTCGTGTTCAGTTTGCAAGCATTTGGTGAGTTTTTTTTTTTTTTTTGTATCAATGTTCCTAAGGGAGATTGGCCTGAAATTCTGTTTCTTTGTTGGGTCTTTGTGTGGTTTAGGTACCAACGTGATTGTGGCTTCATAGAATGAATTTGGTAATGTTCCTTCTGTTTCTATTTTGTGAAATATTTTGAAGAGAGCTCAAGTTAGCTCTTCTTTGAAGGTCTGGTAGAATTCTGCATTGAAACCATCTGGTCCCGGGCTTTTTTGGATGGGAGACTTTTGATGCCTGCTTCTATTTCCTTGGGGGATATAGGCCTATTTAATTGATTTACCTGGTCCTGATTTAGCTTTGATAAGTCAAATCGATCAAGAAAACTGTCCATTTCATTTAGATTTTCAAATTTTGTGGCATATAGACCTTAGAAGAAGTAAGTCCTAATGATTGTTTGGATTTCCTCAGTGTCTGTAGTTATGTCCCCCTTCTCATTTCTGATTTTGTTGATTTAGATGGTGTCTCTCTGCCTTTTAGTTAGATTGGCTAAGGGTTTGTCTATCTTGTTGATTTTCTCAAAGAACAATCTTTTGGTTTCATTGATTCTTTAAATTGTTTTATTTGTTTTTAATTGATTGATTTCAGCCCTGAGTTAGGTTATTTCCAGCCATTTACTCCTTTTTGGTGTTTCTGCTTCCTCTTTTTCTAGGGTTTTTAAGTGAGCCATTAAGTTGCTTGAATGAGCTGTCTCGAATTTCTTCTTGAAGGCACTCAGTGCTATGAAATTTCTTCTTAGCACTGCGTTCATTGTGTCCCACAAGTTTGGATATGTTGTGTCTTCATTTTTATTGAGTTCTAGGAAGACTTTAATTTCTTTCTTTATTTCTTCCCTGACCCAGCTGTCATTTAGTAGCAAGTTGTTCAGTTTCCATGTTTGTGTAGGCTTTTTGCTATTTCTGTTGTTGTTGAGGTCCAGCTTTATTCCATGGTGATTAGACAGGATACAAGGGATTTTTTCAATCTTCTTGTATCTGTTTATGCTTGATTTGTGACCAACTATATGGTCTATTTTGGAGAAGGTTCCATGAGGTGCTGAGAAGAAGGTAAAATCTTTTGTGTTTGGGTGTAAGGTTCTGTAAATGTCTGTTAGGTCCATTTGATTCATGACCTCTGTTAAAGACATTGTTTCTTTGTTTAATTTCTGTTTTGTTGACCTGTCCTTTGTTGAGAGTGGGGTGTTGAAGTCTCCCACTATTAATGTGTGGGGATCTATGTGTTATTTAAGTTTTATCAATGTTTCTTTTACAAATGTGGGTGCCCTTGTATTTGGGGCATAGATGTTCATGATTGTGATGTCTTCCTGGTGTAATTTTCATTTGATGAGTATGAAGTGTCCTTCCCCATCTCTTTTTATTAATTTTGGTTGAAAGTCTATTTTATCAGATATTAGAATGGCCACTCCTGCTTGCTTCTTGTGTCCATTTGCTTTGAAAGTCGTCTCCAAACCTTTACTCTCAGGTAATGTCTATGTTTGTGCCTTAGGTGTGTTTCTTGTATGCAATAGATTGCTGGGTTTTGTTTATGCACCCATTCTGTTAGTCTGTGTCTTTTCATTGGAGAATTCAGTCCATTGATGTTGAGAGAGATTAATGACCAGTGCCTGTTAGATCCTTTGATTTTGATGTTGGCTGTGGTCATAAGGTTGTGTATTTGCTTACGTTTTGTTTTACTGTAGTGAGGTTAATTATTTACTGTGTTTTCTTGAAAGTAGCTAGTTTTCTTGGGTTGTATTTTCCTTTCTTGTATCTTCTGTAACACTGGATTTGTGTGTAGGTATTGTTGAAATTTGTTTTTGTCATTGAATATCTTGTTTTTTCCATCTATGAGGACTGAGAGTTTTGCAGGGTATAGTAGCCTGGGTTGACATCCGTGTTCTCTTAGTGTCTGCATGATATCCTTCCAGGCCCTCCTGGCTTTCATAGTCTCTGTTGAAAAATCAGGTGTGATTCTAATAGGTTTGCCATTATATGTTACGTGGCCTTTTTCCCTTGTAGCTCTCAGTATTTTTTCTTTGTTCTGTATACTTACTGTTTTGATTATTATGTGGTGGGAGAATTTTCTTTTCTGGTCTAATTTATTGGGTGTTCTTTATGCCTCTTGTATTCTTATTGGCCTCTCCTTTAAGTTGGGGAAATTTTCTTCATTGATTTTGTTGAAAACAATTTCTGGGCCTTGGAACAGGGAATCTCCATTTTCCTCTATTCCTATTATTCTTAGATTTTGTCTTTTTATGTTGTCATGAATTTCTTGGACAGTCTGTGTCAGGAATTTTTTAGATATAACATTTTCTTTGACAGATACGTCTATTTCTTCCATTGTATCTTCCACACCTGAAATTCTTTCTTCCATATCTTGTAGTCTCTTGGTTATGCTAACCTCTGTAATTCTTGTTTTCTTCCCTAAGTTTTTTCTTTGCACAGTTTCCTCCATTTGTGTTTTCTTTAATTTTTCCAATTCTCTCTTCAGATCTTGAGCCATTTTGTTGATTTCCTTCACCTGTCTGACTGTATTTTCCTGTTTTTCCATCAATTTCTTCAGCTGTTTGTTTGAACAATCCCCTGGTTTGTTTTTTTTTTTTTTTTTTCATTCAGTGATTTAAGCATTTCCTCTCTAAGAGTCACATACTGTTTGGATGCAACTTCCTCTATTTCTTTCCAGATGGCCGTAATCTGTTTGTTTTTATCTTCCTCTATTTCTTCAAGCAGTTTATTTGTTTCCTCTGTTATCCTCTTCATGATCATAGATGTTAGGTTATCTTCTTGAATTTCAATTATGCTGGGGTGTCTAGGACTACTTGTCCCTGGATAACTGGGTTCTGGAGATGCCCTATTGCTCTGGCTTTTGTTGGTTGAACTTTTACATTGACCTTTACCCATTGGGCTTTCTTAGGTGTTTGGAGTTAGTTTATGGTGTTTCTTGGACTCCTGTGGTGGAGAGAATCCTTTTGGCAGGAAGATGGTTTTTCCTGAAGGAAGTCTTCTTAGCTTTTTGGGTATAGTCACTGGATGTCAGGAGTTTTTCAGGAGTTGCCACAGCTCACCTCAGGCATAGAGACCTGAATGGTAACTGTGGTCTTTGTTAGTCGAGAGGGCTCTCTTCTCACCAGGAGAAGTCCTGAAGACAGGCCCTGTTTCTTGCTGTGAATTTAGTGATCTGCTGCTGTAACCTGTTTGTACCTTTGTTTGGTCATTTTTGTTAGGGATAACTGGTTGCCCCTTGGAGCAGTATCTGGGGGTTGATCTCAGGGATCCAGGGCTTTTGTAGGTCTGAGGTTGGGGCTCTGTGCCCCAGTACCCAAGCAGTGATCTGTGGTGGGTGAGTACTGCTCTCCTGGTAACAGCAGGCTATCTGGTGCACAGCACGTCCCTGGCTTGGGCCAGTCTGCAGGACCTTTTCTGGAGATATACTGGGTTGCCTGCCCACTAGTCTGCAGGAGCTGGGTGCCCAACTACTCTCTGTGCTTCCAGCTTGGGGCCAGATCAGTGATAGCGGCTCGTACCTGCTGATCTGCAAGACCTTCCCCAGGCAAAGCCTGGGTGGCCCAAGTCAGCACTATTTCCTTCCTTCCCTGTGGGTCCCTGTCCCAACAGGAACTCCCAGATTCTGTTGCACTGGGGCTCGCAGCTCTGTCTGTGCCAGATAGCTGGGTGTTCAGCCCCTCTCTGTGCTGGCCGCTTGAGACTAATTCAGTGATGGTGGCTCATACCCGCCTGTCTGCAAGACACTTTCCCCAGGTAAAGCCTAGATGGCCCAAATCAGCACTGTTTCCTCCTTCCCTGATGGGGCCTCTCTCGACAGGAACTCCCAGACTCTGTTGCACTAGGGTGCACAGCTCCATCTGTGCTAGAGAGCTGATGAGCAGCCACTCTCCATGCTGGCGGTGGGAGCTCAGTTCAGTGATGATTCCCACTCTGTGGGGGTTTCCTCTCACCTAGGAAACACGATCGCTGTTGTTTTAGGGCCAAGAGTTCAGTCTCTTGGTCGCTGTATGGAAAATGTTGTCCTGCTCCTCAAACACAGTGTTCTCCTGTCACCGCCATTGCTTCCCCCATTAACTCCGTTTTAAGTTTTTTTTTTTTTTTTTAAATCTTGTTATCTGTACTTATTTATTTATTTAAGAATGTCTCTTAAGCAACCTATGCTGGTCTTGAACTCACTAGAGACACAAGGTTTGCGTTATGGTTTGAATAAAAATGGCCGACACTGGCCCATTAGGAGTGGTGTTGTTAGGAATTGTGGCCTTCTTGGATTAGGTGTGATTTTGTTGTTTTCCTTTATAAGAGTTACCATGTCCATGGTGTCTCTTTACTGCAGTAGAGAAACCCTAATTAAAACAGTTGGCCTTGAATTTTGGTCCCCTTGTCTTCAAACCCAGAGTGCTGGGACGCAGATATGAACAAGCGTACACTACCATACTTGATTGTGATGCTTTAAACGTGTGTCTGAACTTTTCTGCTAAATTGATATTCTATGATTGTTGTGTTTATACAGGATACCTTTCGTGACAAGGTGGATATCCCTCACTTAAGACTTCTGACATGGTAATATAAGTAAGGATGCAGCATGTGGCACAATAAAAGAGCTCCGGAAGTTACGATTCTGCTTGCTCATCTTTGTTCTATTTGTTCATCAATCCATCACGTCATAGGATCATGGGGCAGCAAATAGTGTGCTTCCGAGGGAAGTAGGTGAGGCTCTGAGCTTTAGGGAAGACAAAGAACCATTGCAAGCTCTGGAACAAAGGCTCACCATGGGGCTCTTCATGAAAAGTATTTAGAAACTTTTATATTATTTAAAATGTCATAAGGAGTAATCAAAATGTATTAGACTTCCAAATAATAGTGGAGTAATTTAAGACAACATGACCCAGACTTGTGAAGATGGTTTAAATTATATTGTATGTGGAAAACTTGTGTTATGTCAGGATGTGAAGAAATAAATAGACCAAACCATTAATGGTAGAAATAGTTACTATTTAATTGAAAAGCTTCAGAACTGAACATAACTATATGTAGAAATGTAGAATGTATCTAAGTGTATGTGTAGATAGCCAATGTATCAGAAAATATAGGATGATATTTGTACATTATTGCCTTTCTTTTATGCTTTAGTGAGAAAAAAAGAGGAATAAGAACATGACCCAAAGGAACACATTTGTAGGCTTAGAGTTTTCTAAAACCTACTTGATGTACGGTACTTAAATGCTTGTACTTTCCTTCCACCCCACTAATTAGAGGTAGGAGAGAAAAAAATGAATTAGGGAAAGGAAGTTATGAACCCTTTAGAGGTAGTTCCTTGGAGGGGTTCCACTCTTCGTTGTCAGGAGACAAGCAGCCTAGTCAAATAGCAAACACCAAACAACAAACGGAACCAACAGCAGCAGCACGATTCAGTAGAAACAGCAAGACCACCAAATGGGCATGAGTCAGCAAAAGTATCAAGACTCAACTGGACTGCCCTGTGAAGTTCTCTGGAGCGTTTCTCGCTGAGAAGTGAAGTGTAGAACAACAAAGACCAGCTAAGTGATGTGAACCTGACAAAGTATAACCATGCAAAAGCATTGTCTCTGCCAGTAGGCTTCTATTTGTCCCTTCTCAGAGTCCACACAAGGCTGTTTCTCCATCTGGCAAAAACCATGTCCCTTGCATGAGACAGCTTCTACAAAAACATCGCACACCCTCTCATGTGTATGTTTTCAAGATCACGTGCCCTCTCACGAGTTTGTTTTCAACTGAGGATGAACTGGAAACATTTCTGAGTCCCAAGTTTGGGACCAAAACAAAAAGCGTAAAAAAAAAAAAAAAAGAAAACAAAACTTTTACTACACATATCACACATTCTTATTAACAGTGACTTAACAATACTACCTGTAATATCTACTATCTACTACATTGGTCTGACCAAGCCAGTTGGTTTAGATCTTGAGGTGTGTTCATGCTTTAGAGCAAGCCTATGGAAGGAGATGGCCTTTTCAGGGAACTGAGCATTAAAATGAAATACACTAATTTTACAGCTGATGAATTGAATAATCTATCAGAATTTTGTATGACGGATTCTTGTTAAAGATTTTTTAATTTTTTAAAAATAATATTAATTTATTTTTTATCTATCTATCTATCTATCTATCTATCTATCTATCTATCTATCTATCACAATTTATTCACTTGGTATCCTGGCTGTAGCTCCCTCCATCTCTTCCCAGTCCCACCTATCCTCCCTCTTCTCTCCTTATGTCCCTTCCCTAGTCCACTGATAGGAGAGGACCTTCTCCCCTTCTATCTGACGCCTATCAAGTCTCATCAGTGCTGAATTCATCATCTTCCTCTGTGGCCTGGCATAGCTGCACTCCCCAGGGGGAGGTGATCAAAGAGCTGACCACTGTGTTCATGTCACAGACAGCCCTTCCCCCATTAATAGGGAACCCACTTGGAAACTGAGCAGGGAGTCTAGGTCCTCTCCATGCATGGTCCTTGGTTAGAGTATCAGTCTCTGCAGGACCCTCTTGGGACAAGGTGTTTTGGTTTGTTGGTTTCCTTGTTTAGTTCCTTTTCCCTCCAGGTCTTTCTATCACGCTCTTCTTCCATAAGATTTTCTGCATTCTGCCCAATGTTTGGCTATGAGTTTCAGTATTCCTTCTGTACTCTGACAGGTAGAGCCTTTTAAGGGACTCAAATAACCAAAAATAAATTTCCTGGAGGCAAGCTCTCAGTCTTCTGGTTTTGACGGGATCTACTATGCAGAGTAAATTTGTTAACAGAAACAAAATATTAAATATGATGCATGAAATAAAATGTCCAAAAATGTATTGCAAAGTGAAAGAAAAATACATGCTGGCCACTGACTTTCTAAAGACCCATGCACTGACAGGATGCCATGTTTCTTCAAGTTTACTAATACTGGCCACCTTAACCCGTGCTTATAATGAACACCAAGCTCACAAGCAATTTGGGTTGGCTTAACTCAGTGATTTTTAGTCTTCCTCATGTTGTGTCTTTTAATGCAGTTCAAAAAGTGGTCCCCAACCATAAAATTATTTCAGTGCTACTTCATGTCTGTAATTTGTCTACTGATATGAATGTGCTTGAAATATCTATATTTTCCCATGTTTTTAGATGACCTCAGTAAAAGGGACATTGGACCCCCAAAGAGGTTATGACACACAGTTTGAGAAACACTGGTCTAATAGTTCATTTAAAACTTTCATTTTTACCTTATCTGTAACATTCTCACTATATCTCATTTCTCACATAGCACACATAACTGGGAATCCAGTGAATGACTGTGAAGGAAAGGTGATACTAGTAGACACAGGTGATGTATCTACATGAAGTACATTTTTTAATAAATGACAATAAAGACACAATGAAATGAGAATATAAAATGATTTGCCTAACAAATTTTGCTAATAACTTTATGGTTTATGAAATTTAATACCACTTCTTCAAGTCACATTTTAATAAAATACAACTAATAAAAATGATTCATATAATACATAGAAAGTGAAAACTAAGGTTGTGAAGATAATATCAGTGACGATAATTTATAAGCAAAGTGTAGAAGAATAAAGAATCTCAAAACTTTGTATAATATAACTAAGTTTAGTAAATGAATGAACCCTGTTGCACCCTTGATTAGAGAAGAGCTGCACAGGAAATAAAAGATCAGTTCAAATTGTAGTGGGTCGGGGGAACTCAGATCACGCAGCATAGCAATGATTTCTGCTCTTAAAGAGGACCCTGGTTCCATTCCCAATAGTTCTGCCAAGCAGCTCATAGCCTCCTGTGAAGTCTTGCTCTAGGGAATCTGAAACCTTCTTCTGGATTCTGTGAGCTCCTGCACACACATGGCAGAAACATATATAGATACACACATAACTCCATAATGTCTAGCACCTATGCTACAAACTGTCTATGGACAAATGTCTTGAATTACTGTCACTGAGCATGATCCTGTCTGAAGGAAGAATTAATTTTCCCCTCTAAAATTCATAAGCCTATTTTTTATCCATTTGAAAATTACAAAATTAGAAAGCATAACATTTACATGCTATCAACTTGAAGTGCTGTGTGCTAAAAAAGTTAGTCATTCTGGGGAATTATAATTCTGACGCTATCATAATTTGTTTTTCAGTGTATTGCCCATAAATAAGTACTAAATAAAATAACAAGCATAAGGAGTAGTTTTTAAAAGTACAGACTCACAGAAAAATATGTTACTTGTAAGTAAATGCTTTCCAAGAACTGAAGGGTGAAACTTTTAGCTAAAATGCATGATATTTTGCAGAGAAAGTTACAGTGTCAGGTTCAAAAGCCTGCCCTTATCACTAGTATCCAAAAGACACTCTGTGAGCACAAGTATTAAGACTGGATTATTTGATACCCAATTTGAAGGAATAACCTTTTAATTTATAATTAATCAATTTAAGTAATATTTTATATACTTTTCATCAAAAGACTATTTTTTCATGGTAAGATTATTGATGTACTTTAAAAAAAATCAGTGAATAGTAAAGTCCCAAGTCTAAGTATGTCAGTAAGAAAACTGCATAAACCATGTTGTTTTGAGTCTTTGAGCCTTATATTTATTTTGAAACATTATCAAGAAACAGTGGACAAATAGAGATATCATCAGAGGGTAGATAATAATTTTCTAATGAAATTATTCATACATAGAAACACACAGACACACACAGAGAGACAAACACACTGAGAGAAAAATGTTCCCACAAACACACACACACACACACACACACACACACACACACACACACAGCAGAAAAATAAAGTCAAAGGCCCTTACACAAGTGAAGAGATTTTAATAAAACTGAACTACACAGAGAGAAATTTTCTAGTTTAATTATCAAAATGGGTACAGAAATGTTAACATCTAATAGGATTAAAAGCACTGAATTCAGTTTGGTTTTTACAGTATTTTCCTCCGATATATAATGCCTTGAGAATCATTTACAGTACCCAAAAGCAAGCACAATCAAACCAAGAATGCATACAGAAATAGATGAACCATCTAGTTAATGTTGACAATACTGAATATAAATGGATTATTAATTAGAAAAAGGGTATCATTACCTAATGTATTCATTCATCTTACCGTATGGGCTATTTGTCTAACTTTTAATTTTAATCTATTTGTCATAAACAAATAGGAGATAAAATGAGCCCTAAAAGTTTGGGACAATATTGAGTTTTAAAAGTGTTATCTAAATTATATTTGTGAAGTGTGCCAGTGACTACAGATGATAATCAGCAAATCTGAAGCAGTTCGGGTTCCTGAGGTTGCACATCAAAAGGATGAGAGGCTTTAAGTGGGATGTCTTTTACAAAGTGCTGTCTGAGAGGCACAGAGTGCCCTGGCAAAAGAAGGAGCTGGATCTACTCCAAGAAAGGCTCTAGGATGGATTCTGTCTAGAGTTCATCCAATCCTTGACCCCATCCTTTGATTTCTCATTATTCTAAAGGAAAAAGACCAGCATAGAAAGAGGAGGCAATCACCACTTGTTGGTAGAAGTGATAAGAGACTGGTGTGTAAGAGCGTTCCCCTTTTATGAACAAGTTTTTGTTTTAATCTCAAGTATGAAAACATCTCTCAAGGAAGAGAGGATCTCATTTTTGCTCAAAAAAAAAAAATCGTACTGAATGCGGTGATGCCCACTTGCAATTCGTGGTTTTGGAAGGTAAAGGCAGGAGATGGTTAGTGGTTAAGGTGGGCTGCGTAGAGACTGGATACCTAAAATGTAAAAGTGGAATAGCACATACTCAATTATTTTGAAATTCAGCTGAAATGAGTACTGTGGTGACACGTAGCCAGAATGAAAATGAAAATGGATTTGCAGCAGAAACTCAAAAGCTGAGAGATGAAGAAGGTTGGAGAATGAGGCTGATTCATTTCTCTGAATTTTCTTGGGAGAGAGAATCTAAATTTCAGCAAGTTGTTTTGTTTTCAAAACATCTGCTTGAGTTTGCTCTCATATGATTTTGCAATTGTTTTGGTAGTTAGCACTGCTTTGGGTTTGCATATATGGAACGATTTGTCGCAGTGGAAGTAGGAACATTTAAATTTATGCCTGACGGTGAAAAGAACAAAGCTCTGCTTTATGACAGTACACAGAAGGGTCAAGGGGATCCAGATATCAGAATGCTTTACACACACACACACACACATGCAGTGCTTGCTATTTCTTTAGTAGCAGCCTGATACTTGTTTTAATGCATTTACATGCATGGCGACTCTATGTCACTGTTTTGCATACAGTGAATACATGAGAATGTTTACATTTGTATACAATGCAAATAATTTTGAGCTAATCATGTTCTATTCTAACAGTTATTAGATACCAAAAATATGTTTTCATTAGTCAGATGCCATCTAATTAATGTAAAGTTTCTATCTGATTAAATCTTCATTAGAGGCTATTCAGAACAATGACATTTCATGTGTTACTGGACAACCTTACTGCCTCACAGATGGCACATGGTAAAAATATTAGCCAAATATTATAACATGACTGGTTAAACAACCTAAAGCATATCCATCTTAATCAAATAGACTACAGATCAGACTGCTGCAGAACATGCAACAATGAAATTACTACCATAACAGATTGTACCATATGCTGACAATCGAAGAGAGCCTCGGTTTCTGCATGTAGCAAGCAATTGCAGATGTGAAATACTCTGTGTTTGATCTTGAATATGCCCTGCTTAGTATTAAATAATAAAAACCAAAGCATATGGATTTTAGGGTTATGAATAAGAGAATACCTTACGACTATCTGAAGTATTGATAATAAATATGCAGGCAGATTATTTAAAAAGTTTAATAATTACTATAAGGTTATAAGACATTATTTATTAATAACCCACTAGCATCTTTTGACTTTTTGTTTATTTGTTTCATTTTTGTTTACTGAAACAGGGTTTCTCTGTGTGTAGCCCGGCTGTCCTGGAGCTCAATTTGTAGACCAGGCAGGCTCAAACATACAGAGATCCGCCAGCCTCTGCCTCCCTGTTGCTGGGATTAAAGGTGAATGCCACCACACTTGGTGCATCATTTTACGTTATATTAAATTAAGTTTTAAATAAATATTTAAGTAAATATTCCTGTCAAAGAATATTATAAGTAATACTAGTATGTATTAATAGTAGTGTGTAAATGTTTTATTAGTATATATGTGTATTGTATGAGTATGCTATTAGAACATAGTATATATTATTTTTATATATGTATATTATTTAAGTATATATTATTAATAAGCATTGTATCAAATGAGTTATTGTGAGTCTTAACTTAGATAATGAACATACTTGACAAAATGGAAAAGTATTACCACACTTACTTTTCTTTTTTAAGTTTTTAAATTAATTTTTATTTTTTTTATATTAATCACAGGTGATCTACTTTGTATCTCAGCTATAGCCTCCTCCGTCATTCCCTCCCAACCCCATCCTCCCTCCCTCATCTCCTCCCTGCCCCTTCCCAAGTCCACTACTAGGGGAGGTCCTCTTCCCCTTCCATCTGACCCTAGCTTATCAGGTATCTTCACGACTAGCTGCCATGTCCTCCTCTGTGACCTAGCAAGGCTGTTTCTCTCTTGGGGTGGGAAGTAGAGGTAAAGGAGCCATTCAGTTCATGTTATAAATAATTCCTGTTCCCCTTACTAGGGTACCCACTTGGATACTGAGCTATCATGGGCTACATCCAAGCAGGAGTTTTAGGTTTTATCCATACATGGTCCTTGGTTGGAGAAACAGTCTCATAAAAGACCCCTCTGCCCTGATATATTTTGTCCTTGTGGAGCTCCTGTCCTCTCTAGGTCATACTAACTCCTCCTTCTTTCATATGATTCCCTGCACTCTGCTGAAGAGTTTGGTTATGAGTCTCTGCATCTGCTTTGATACTCTGCTAGGTAGAGTCTTTCAGAGGCCCTCTGTGATAGGCTCCTGTCCTGTTACTTGTTTTCTCCTACTTCCCATAGCCATCCCATTTGTTTTTCTAAGTGAGGATTGATCATCTTACCACAGGTCCTCTTTCTTGTTTATCTTCTTTAGGTACACATATTTTAGTATGTTTATCCTATCTTATAGGCCTATAGATAAGTGAGTATATACCATGTGTGTCTTTCTGCTCCTGGGATACCTCACTCAGGATGATCTTTTTTAGATCCCACCATTTGCCTGCAAATTTCATTATTTCCTTGTTTTTAATTGCTAAGTAGTATTCCATTGTGTAAAAGTTCCACAATTTCTGTACCCATTCCTCAGCTGAGGGACATGTGGGTTGTTTCCAGGTTCGGGTTATTAAGATTAGAGCTGTTACAAACATGGTTGTAACACATCCTTGTTGTGTACTTGAGCCTCTTTTGGATATATGCCTAGGAGTGGTATAGCTGGATCTTGAGGAAACAGTATTCCTACTTGTCTGAAAAATCACCAGATTGATTTCCAACGTGTTTGTACAAGTTTACATTCCCACCAGCAATGGAAGAGGGTTCCCAATTCTCCACAACCTCTCCAGCATGTATTGTCACTTGAGTTTTTAACCTTTGCCATTCTGATGGGTGTAAGGTGAAATTTCATGGTCGTTTTGATCTGCATGTCTCTGATGGCCGAGGACGTTGAGCATCTCTTTAAGTATTTCTCTGACATTCTATATTTCTCTACAGAGAATTCTCTGTTTAGCTCCGTACCTCAGTTTTTGATTTATTGCTTTTTAATTTCTTTAGTTCTTTATATATTCTGGATATCAGCCCCCTGTCAGATATAGGGTTGGTGAAGATCATTTCCCAGTCTGTAGACTGTCGTTTTGTTCTGATGACTATGTCTTTTGCTTTACAGAAGCTTTTCAGTTTCATGAGGTCCCATTTATTGATTGTTGCCCTTAGACCCTGTGCTTTTGGTGTTCTGTTCAGGAAGTTGTCTCTTGTGCCAATGAGTTCCAGGCTCTTCCCCACTTTTTCTTCTAACTGATTTAGAGTGTCTGGTTCTATGTTGAGGTCTTTGATCCACTTGGACTTTAGTTTTGTGGAGGGTGATACTATAGATCTATTTTCATTTTTCTGCATGTAGTTGGACCAGCACCATTTGTTGAAGATGCTGTCTTTTTTTTTTTTTTTTTTCCATTGAGTGGTTTTGGCTTCTTTGTTGAAAATCAAGTATTTATAGGTGTTTGGTTTTATTTCTGGGTCTTCTGTTCAGTTCCATTGATCCATCTTTTTGCTTCTATGCCAATACCATGCTGTTTTTTATTTCTATTGCTCTGTAGTACAGCTTGAGCTCAGGGCTATTCTTATTTTTTTTTTAATGAAGAAGCATAAACATTAACTGATGACTTAAAGTCTCTCAAAGTTATATTAAAATTAGTCATGATAGTACATGTCACTCTAGGCTGACTAAGTTTTTAATCTGTGATTAAAGAAATCTGATATGATTTCTTTTTGAATATACTCATTCAAAGCCAGGACATTGGTGTTGCTCACTGAATGTTACTGTGCATTACTCTACAGAAAGCAACTTGACAGAAGAGTGTAAGGTCACCAAGTAAAGGTATAGTTCTATGCACCTCTACAATCTGGATACTTAGTATGGTGTAGACTATGAGCAGGCAGTAAACATGCTTATGTGATTCAATGATGTAACAAATTATCTATTGCTGGTACAGTCACTGATTTGAATCATGATGTGCTGAGAAACACTGAGATTTTAAGACCTTTGTCAGTCTTACCCTCAGACAAATGTGTCCATTTTTTTAATTGAGAATTATCTTCAGAAATCCACATATATAAATGTGTACAGCTACACATGTGTCCATGTGTTCACAGAGGAATGAATAATTTAAATGAAAACGAGTATTGACATATTGCAATGAGCATAAATTATAAATTAAACTACCTAATTTTTGATAGATTATTTTACTTCTAACTTTTTTTTTATTAATTACACTTTATTCATTTTGTATCCCCCCATAAGCCCCTCCCTACTCCCCTGCCGATCCCACCCTCCCTCCCCTTTCTGCATGCATGTCACTCCCCAAGTCCACTGATAGGGGAGGTTCTCCTCTTCTTTCTGATCTTAGTCTATCAGTTCTCATCAAAAGTGGCTGCATTGTCCTCTACTGTGGCCTGGTAAGGCTGCTCCCCCAATTACTATGTAACCCACTTGGACACTGAACTGCCATGGGCTACACCTGTGCAGGGGTTCCAGGTCATCTCCACGAATAGTCCTTGGTTGGAGTATGAGTCTCTGGGAAGTTCCCTGTGTTCAAATTATCTTGTTCTGTTGCTCTGCTTGTGGAGTTCCCGTTCCCTCCAGCTCTTACTATTTCCCACTTCTTACATAAAATTCCATTCACTCTGCCCATCAGTTGGCCATCAGGCTCAGCATCTGCTTTGACAGTCTATACTGCAGAAGCTTTCAGAGGCCCTCTGTGGCAGGTTTCAAGGTTGTTTCCTATTTTCTTCTGGCTTTCAGAGGCCCTCTGTAGCAGGTTCCGAGGTTGTTTCCTATTTTCGTTTTCTTCTGATGTCCATCCTCTTTGCCTTACAGGATGGGGATTGAACATTTTAGTTAGGGTCCTCTCTTTTGCTTAGTTTGTTTAGATGTACAGCTTTTAGTGGGTTTATTCTATATTGTATGCTTATATGAGTGAGTATATACCGTGAGTGTCTTTTTGTTTCTGGGTCAACTCACTCAGGATGATCCTTTCCAGGTCCCACCATTTACCTGCAAATTTCATGATTTCCTTATTTTTCATTGCTGAGTAATACTCCATTGTATAGATGTACCACAGTTTCTGCATCCATTCTTCAGTTGAGGGGCATCTGGGTTGTTTCCAGCTTCTGGCTATTACAAATAAAGCTGCTACAAACATGGTTGAACAAATGTCCTTTTTGTGTACTTGCGCCTCTTTTGGATATATGCCTAGGAGTGGTATGGCTGGATCTTGAGGAAGCGCTATTCCTAGTTGTCTGAGAAAGCGCCAGATTGATTTCCAGAGTGGTTGTACAAGTTTACATTCCCACCAGCAGTGGAGAAGGGTTCCCCTTTCTCCACAACCTCTCCAGCATGTGTTGTCCCTTGAGATTTTCATCTTGGCCATTCTGATGGGTGTAAGGTGAAATCTCAGGGTTGTTTTGATTTGCATTTCCCTAATGGCTAATGAGGTTGAGCATTTCTTTAAGTGCTTCTCTGCCATTCGATATTCCTCTGCAGAGAATTCTCTCTTTAGCTCTGTTCCCCATTTTTTAAGTGGATTACTTGGTTTGTTGCTTTTCAGCTTGTTTAGTTCTTTATATATATTGGATATGAGTCCTCTGTCAGATAGAGGGTTGGTGATGATTCTTTCCCAATCTGTAGGCAGTCGCTTTGTTTTGATGACGGTGTCCTTTGCTTTACAGAAGCTTTTCAATTTCATGAGGTCCCATTTATTGATTGTTGCTCTTAGAGCCTGTGCTGTTGGTGTTCTGTTCAGGAAGTTTTTTCCTGTACCAATGAGTTCTAGGGTATTCCCCACTTTTTTTTTCTAGCCGATTTAATGTGTCTGGTTTTATGTTGAGGTCTTTGATCCACTTGGACTTCAGTTTTGTGCAGGGTGATAAGTATGGATCTATTTTCATTTTTCTACATGTAGACATCCAGTTGGACCAGCAC